>NC_053024.1:232691501-232878149 GCF_003073215.2 Triticum urartu
GACTAGTGCTGTTTTTCTACTTTTACAAAAACCGCATCATAATGTTAAAACATGCATTTGCACATACATAAGTAATAGTAGTACTCCCTCCATCTAGGTATATAAGTATTCCCTTCTTCTTGGTCACGGTGCACAACCAAAGATGACTTATTTACCTGGACGGAGGGAGTAGCATAGTCTGCAAGCACATATCGAGAGAGACGTGTAGTGCGATAGTATATAGTAAAGTTTGTGCTATATGCACGTACTTGCAAAATGCGTACGAATACATAAGGTTTCCAAACTTTCCCTTTTACATACTTAATTAAGGACGCTAAAAATTCCTGAACGTTCGGGATTTATCATTTGCGTCCCAAAACTAATGAGATCGCCTTACGAAACAAAAATTATACTCCTCCTAAAAGCCACGGTGCTCGCAGGAGCGCTTGCGGCACGCCATGAGTGCCCTGGTGCGCGGCCGTTTCCCAGCGCGCCGACACAATGCCTCTTCCTCAGCCTCGCAACTCGCGAGGTGCTGACTGGCGGCTTGCCGGCGGGCGAGCGCGATCTCACCGGTGTGGTGATCCGGCGCCAATAGGTACTCCTCCTTGCTGGAAGCGTGCACCCGGTCCACGTACCGCCAAGCGTAGATGAGGCGCTTGGGCCCGACTGCACTCAGGGTGTCGGCAGGAGCGTCCTCCGCCACCCTCATGGCCCTCGCACGAGCCTTCTGCCAAAGACCCAATCGCCTGACTCTCTCGGACGCGACATAGGCCTCCCAGGCAGCATGTTCCGTGGTGCGCTTCTCTTCCTCGGCCTTCTTCTCTGCCTCTATTTTGGTGCGCTCTGCTGCAGGCAAAGCCTCCCACAAGGCGACATCCATTTCTTTCCAAAGCTCCTCAAGGCTGGGGGGCTCGGCGGGCGGCGCGACGTTCTCCTCGTAGCGGGGAGCCGACGCGTCCTCCGACACGCGTGTTGGTGAGATTGGGAACGCTGACGCGTCCACCTCGACGCGTCGCGGCAAGGAGCAGAACGCCGACGCGTCCTCCTCGACTAGTGGCGGCGAGGAACGGAACGGCGACGCGTCGCGGCGAGGAGCGGAACACCGACGCGTCCTCCTCGACTAGTGGCGGCGAGGAACGGAACGGTGACGCGTTGCATAGCGGCGAGGAGCGGAACACCGACGTGTCCTCCTCGACTAGTGGCAGCGAGGAACGGAACGGCGACGCGTGACCGTCCGCGCGGTGCAGCGAGGGGCTCCTAGGGCTTGGGAGGGGCGATGCCATGGTGGTCGACGTGAGAGGGAGGGGGAGGAGATAGCGATGAACGTGAACGTGAGGGGGAGGAGATAGCGATGTCGTGGGAGACGCAGTATTTATAGCGAGCAATGGCACACCTACGTAAGATTTGGACTGAGCTGCACTAACTTAACTGCAGGTCCAGTTACGTCACTGACATGTGGGCCAGAACCCTGTTGAGCCCATATGTCAGTGATCCAATGCACCTGCAGTTAAGTAATAGCTACGTGGGCATATTTGTTGGAGTAAATTACGGGGGAGTGAAGGGGTGGAAATATTGCTGGTCACAACGGATTGGACGAGCGTGGGGGGAGGAGAGTCATGCATGCAGATTTTTTCACACGGGGTGGAGTGGTGGGACCGCCAGAGGGAGAAGGAGAGTTTGGCAGGCATATTGTTTCCACACATGGGGAACGGTGCATAATAAGTCATCTTGCATGCCGGTCTAGGTATAGTCTCAAGTCATTAAAAACATACACGCCCCACACATGGTCATATTTCAAGGTGCACTAAATTATTGCATGCGATGATTAAGGCTGGCCATAATAGTGGTATCTTAGCTGGTATCATGCACACGGGAATAGCAAACATGCACACGGGAATAGCAAACATGCTGATGTGGCAAAAAATTTGCTTGTCTAAAAAAAGGCAAAAAAAATTGCTCATTTATAGCCGGTCGAAGTCTCAAAGGGCGCGACCACGCGAGGGAGGCGAAGGTCGTGGGAGGCGCGATGTTTGATGGAATTAAGTGAAGTTACATCCACGCGTCGGCATGGCGTGCGAACAGGTAGAAGCTATACTGTCAGGCCTACATTATGGGTCTAGTGGACATGACATCTAGTGGGTCCCGCATAGTTCTCGAGAACTCTTTGGGGGCTTGCAGCCGTTTATCCACCGGGCATGCCAGCAACCCCACGTCATTTGCATGCCCTACTTGTCCCTGTCTTCTACCTTACAACAGTTTGCTCCCAGTCGTCCCGTCCTTTCACATTAGTTCGCTCCCAGTTTTTTTTGCGGGGTACAACAGTTCAACTTGTCCTAACCCTCCTCCAAAATCCATGGCCTCCCAAATCTCCATGGTCGCCGCTGAGTACCAGGTCAGAGCCATCACCGGCGATTAGTTCATCGTCATCTACACACTTGGATCCGAAATGGTGAAAGCATGGCTTGCTCGCTTCCTACGCATGTTCAACAGTTCAACGGATGAGTGGGTCGCTGAGCTAGATGTTGAGTACACCACAGTCCTAGGACGAG
The DNA here is from genome assembly GCF_003073215.2 of Triticum urartu. NCBI lineage: Eukaryota > Viridiplantae > Streptophyta > Magnoliopsida > Poales > Poaceae > Triticum > Triticum urartu. Next base: position 232,694,033 of record NC_053024.1, read on the forward strand.
GGAAGGATCTAAAGGACGAAGAGAGGAAGAAGCCCGCCGTGATCCAGGTTTGCGTACATAACGTTTTCTTGGTCTACCACATATTCCATGCCAATGTTGAGTGCCAGGATTTTAAGAACTTCCTCAAGGACAAAAGAGTGAAATTTGTTACTGCAGGCTTTAAGAACGACAGGGATGTCCTGCGTCGGATAGGTCTCGTTGTAGGCCAGACCTTCGATCTCCAGAAGGCAAGCCTGGTGTCCTCCTCTCAACCTTCAATGCTGACCCTGGCAGCAGCCATGATTGACCCTTCATACGCTAAACTGAAGAATCCTCATCACGAGTTTCATTATGCATGGGAGTCGAAGACATTACATGAAGATCACATCCGTACGCAGCAATGATGCCTACCTTTGTTTAAATATCTACAAGGGTTGGATGAAGAAGCAGAGGCTAGTGTCCGGTTCAAGCAAAGAAGCGTCGGCGAAGAGGAAGAGGGACGAGGACGAAGTCGAGGACGTGGACTCGGACTCCGAGTAGGTGGCAGTGCCGTCCCTCATGCTGGTTCTACTGTATTGTCAAGCGGACTAGTTGCTTAATTTATTTTCAAGGGTGTGTCGTGCTGAGGCCCCAGCAGAACTATGTTTATGTTCTTTCTCGTTATTTGAACTCTTTAGTACGTACAGTAGTACTAGTACTATGTCTTACTACTGTTCTTCTTGCAGTTGGTACTACTACTCGTATCTTCGTGTTCCTACTGTACTTAATACGTTCATACTAGTAGTATAATTTGGGTCAGTCGATTTGTGAAAGAAGTTCGACGGAGCGAAGGAACAAGACGGCTGAAGAGGTGGAAGAAGCCCTTCTAGCCATACATGTTGCATCAAACGGCTCACATGAGTCGACTGACCCAAATTGCTCCTTCAGATTGCAGGATCCACGTGGCATTCAAGGTCTCGAAGGTAGATTCCGCGTCCGCACCCGGTTTGCGGGCTCAACACGCACGCGACCGGCTTTCACCGCGGCAGCCACCATGCGTGCCTCCTCCGCCCGGGCGAAGACGACAATGACATGCTAGTTCCTCCTCGCTGGCGTGCTGGAGCATGTGCTCGTCCTCCTCTTCGTACGCTGCGTGCATAGACGCGGCTCCACCAGCTGCTCGCGTGCTTGGTAGCACGGCGGCATCACGAGGAGGGACTGCAGACGACGTGAGCGGGCGAGCCTTCGGCTTCATGGCATAGGGATGGCGGCGACACGGCGGTGATGGGCGAGAAATTGTTGGCCAGAGCAGGCGGCATGGGCAACAGCGGTGGCGACATATTGATGAGTGCGCGTGTGGGTGCTTACTTTAGTTTTATATATAAGGTTGGTCAAACTTAAAATAAAACCGTACTAGTACACGTAAACATTACACTTAGGCAGCGCTTTTATTAGTTAGTACCACAGCCATGATACGGAATCATGTGCAAGCGCGTGAACCGAGGCCGCACGGTCGATTGAACGGTGTGTCACCGTGTCGCACTCAAAGGACATCCACCAAACCATTTTGTGTGTGTGAAAACAATCCTCGAATATTACTCAACTTTTTTTCCTGTGAAAGTTCTTGACGCTGCAATATTTCCATATATTTGAATTTAGCTCCAGTTCGTGTTTATTTGGATTTGGACGTTTTAGGTGCGCCCTAGTTTTTTTTAATACGGATTTTGTGTGTGTGACTAAGAGAGAACGTGTGTATGTGTCCATATGTGTGTTGTGCGGAAGGGCAATGTGGAGACGGTGTGCTTGTGATACAGACATAGAGAGGTGTGAATGTGCAAATGATCATGCATGAGTGAGACATAGACAGATGCCAATACGTTGTGTATACATGAGAGAACGGTCTTCTAGTTTACTTGTGTGCATGTGTGTGTGAGAGAGAGAGAGGGAGAGAGAGAGACAGAGAGAGGAGCATCCGTAACACAACAACCATTTCTCTCGATTCATCTGTCCATCGCACGGTCGCATGCAACACATGCATCAACGCACACATTTTGACACCCTCACCCGGCCCCTGCCCACCTCAAGGCCCGCACAATCTCTTCGTGAATACCCATTTCTCTCCTTAGGTTTGTTTTCTCTCAATATCTGACACACACACACACTCCCCCGAGCACACAATTCATCCCCATCCAAGGTTATACGGCGACCACTCTCGCTTGTGCTTCTTTGCACCCCAACATGCACAACACCTCAATCTTCAAAGAGGGCATCGAGCAGATCGAAGACGGCGACCACACCGCGGTAGAGATGCGGGGTCATTTGGAAGCAGGGTGATGTGACGACGGCTGACTGACTCCTCCCCCACTCTCTCTCTCTCTCTTGCACAAAATTACCAATCCCTCTCTCCCCCGCACAAAATTGTCAATCCCTCAACCCACGAGATCCTTGCCCTCTCGTCCATGTTTTTCCAGCTCTCTCATCAAACATGTTGTCTCTTCTCCTTCCACGTATACAGAATCCAGATGCACATGCATCTCATGTATATTACATGTATCCATCTTTCTCACAGACCTAACTTCTTCCTGTCTCTTTCTCTCTCTATCTCTCTCTCTCTCTGTCTCGTTAGGTTTGTCTCCTACTCTCTCGTCCACATACATACAATCTTTCCCGCCCTATCTGCTCCATCTTCAAAAGCTCTCTCTGCACGTTTCATTCACACATTGGGATATGTCAAAATGTTGCTTCTATAATGGCTGATGTAGAGTTATGGTTGTTTTTGTTGCATCCTACAAAGTAATAACTATGAAATGCATTTAGATTCTCATTTGACTGGGATTATGTGAGTTTGAGCATGTTGTGAAGTACTATAGACCTTGTATACATCTTGGGATTCGACAATGATTGTAACTATTGAATTGTATAGACCATTACATTCGAAGTCAATAGCCTAATATATTTATTTCACAATTTCAACAAATGATTAGTTCACTACAAACTAAGAAAACAAATGTGTACTCCCTCCGTTTTTATTTAAGTCCGCGTATTAGCATTGGTCAAAGTCAAGTTTTGTAAACTCTCAGAAAGCTTATAACAAAAAATATTAACATATACAATAACAAATAAATACCATTAGATTCATTACTGAATGTACTTTCACGTCATACATATTTGTTATGGTAAATGTTTATATTTTTCTATAAACTTGGTCAAACTTTAGGAAGTTTGACTTTGGTCAAACCTAATATGCAAAGTTTACTACTACTACTCGCTAGTTGCTTAGCTGAATCACTCAACACGCCACACGGGGAGTCCAGTGTCACAAAATTTTGAGGTCGGCGGGAAAATGTCCCGTGTCCCTGATTTGAGCAGTGGGAAGTTACCATCATAGCCTTCGGAACAGGCCTACGAATGATGCTTGGTAGGGGGCTGTTTTCGTAACTTCAGGTTCACCCTACCCAGCCAACCCCACCCCGGCACCCAGAGTAGTACACCTGAATACTCCCCATTTTCTATTCCCACCGCAAAATAGACTTCTCCACGGCACCGCAGCCTTCGTGCTCCTCCCCTTTACATCGGCGCACTCGTCCACTTCAGTGCATCTGCCTCATCGACGACCTCGTACGCCGCACTGGAGCCGGTCCACTATCATCGTCGTATATGGAGCCTCTTCCCCGGCATCGTCTTCCACGGTCTCGGATCTGCTTCCCGGAAGCCGATGCCAAGCGCAGAAGTACCACCATCATGGACAATGAACTGACTCCCGTTGCCGACCATGACTCATAGAGGTCGCTGCGACCATCGTTCTCCTCCTCGATTGGTAATGTGTGTATTGAATCACTTAGCAGTACATGTTCAGTTCCAATTTTGTCCATACCTACCCTTCAAATTTCCTGGGTGCTATTGTTCCCGTAAAAGTAATTGGTTATAGCCTCCATTGTCCAAAAGAATATCAGCTTGTAATTGTGCGTCGCTCTTGTATCGCGCTGTGCTTGGGTAGGTTTTTCATCTGCAACCAGTAGTGTGGCAAATGATGGAAAGGTTTTTAGAACTAGCAAGATGCCCATGCGTTGCACGCATCAAGATGCATTTGTATCAGTAGTTTATCTTGTGGGAGAAAAGGATGAACGAGGGAAGGCCTTATTTGCAAATCTGGAGAGGGGTATGGGTATCTTTTTGCAAAATTCCCATTTGTTTCCTTCCTATCTGTTAGATATAAACCGGACAGCCTATATTGCAAGAAAAAAAGTACAGAGAAAAAAAGTAGACAGTAAAGGAAGTAGAGATAAATATTAAATATAAAATAAATATAACAGTAGATAAGAGAGTAGAGATAGCATGTTGAGAGTTTTAAAGTGCCGTGCGTTGCGATTCTGTTGGAGATGCTCTAACATGGCAGACGAGTGCTTTAATGTTGCCCACAAGATGCGCGAGTATTAGTAGTAGTATATTTTTCTTGCCATGTTGAGATTTTAAAACCATGAGTGCGAACATGCAGAGGAGCAATGAAGACCAAACACGAGATATTCGGGACATCTTCAAGGAGCGTGGCAAGTTAAAGAGGAGCTGCACCGAACCTGTAAAACGAGCTTTGGTTAGTAACACCCTTTCAATTACATTCGTGTAGCCTCGTGTTCTTAGATGGGTATATGTTGTAGTTTCTGTTTCTCTTAAGCGTGGTGTTCTTCGATGTGTAATAAGAAGAGTCTTAATCGTCCTAATGCTTTCGTTTTTAGCTTGATGTAGGAAGTGTGTGTTCTCACCTTGTAGTCTGTTTTTATTTTTATCCTTTTGAATTCACTTCTCCGAGTTCTGTTTATCTGGCTTCTACTAAATGGATCTAGGTTGCTCTGAGTATTGATCATCAAAAGAAGTAACTTCATGTCAGGATGCAGTTCCTGCGAGGAGGGAAGCATGGTCAACCTCGAGAACATGTTTCCAAAATGAGGCTGGATTACACACAAGGTGCCAGTTCCCTAATGATGCTGGATTAGACACAAGGTGCAAATTCCGAGATGATGCTGGATTACACACAAGCCAGGTGGAGTCGTCAGCTGTTCGTGTCCTCATGGCAGCAGCCCTTGAGAATGTAGCTGAGTTCCTGAAGAAGCGAAAAGAGCAATCAGATGCTCTCTTCACCCAAGCCAAAGAAGAGATGGAAGAAGCCAGAAATAAGCTAGTAGAGGCAGAGCAGGCTAGGCGTCTCCTGCTATCTAAAACTGTTGTCAATACAAAATTTCCTTCATAATAGCTAGGTTCAAATGTTTATCCAGTCAACATGCCTGTTGTGATGTCCGTGTATCTACTGATGTGGCACAAAATGTATTTTTTCGGGTCATGTAATAACAACAATTACTTTCCAAAAAATAACAGACGAAGCATTGGACATGGTATAGTTCATGCGCAAGCCTGACATTCCAAGTTCAACTTCCAGATCAAACTCATGTTCACAGATATATGCACATTCATACATAATGTCCACAACCATGATTCACTTCAAAGCTAAAAAAATGTGAGGAGAGTTATAAATAAAGAAAATCGTCTACTAGTTCCTGCTACCAGTGCGAGCACAACAAGTCAAGACCATGCGTAAATTAATTATATTTTAGTCATTTTTTGTGTTCTAAAATGCCTGCAGGCGGGGTAGTCTTAAGCTGGTTGCACGCGGCGAGGAGGCGTCCTCAGCCAGGCCTGCAGCGAGTGCGGCCCTCTTGGCCGGTGCGCCGGTTCAATGCATGTGCTATGAGAGGTCGCGTCCGTGTCAGAGCAATTACGCGGCGAGGAGGCGTGCTCAGCTGACTATTCCTACAAAGGTGCTCCACCACGTACCCGGTACCCACGAATGCAGCAATCGTGCACCTAGGGTTTTAGGGTTTATTTGTTAACGTCGCCTTTACATAACACTCATGTGTGCGAGACAGCGAGAGGCTGACTGCATGCGTGCGCCTCTTCTCTTCGTATATGTACTCCACCGTTTGTCTGGTGTCCAAAAAATTATAATAACTACTAGCAATGTGCCAATGCGTTTCCACACGATCAAAGTAGATTAATACATATTCACCGATTTGATAGAAAAAAAGTCTAGTTTTGAAATATGTATATCACTAAAAATATGTTATGTTTCACTCAAAATATATTCCTTTGGCGGTTTTGATGAGATAAGGGAGGAATGTTGTTGGCTTCAAGATTCGAGAAGTGGTATATGTCTAATTTCTACTCTTACTAGCAAGACGCCCGTGCGTTGCACGGAACATCAATATCTTGTGGGAGAAAAGGATGAACGAGGAAAGGCCTTATCTGCAAATGTGGTGAAGAATGCGGGTAAATTGCCATATTTTCCTTCCTATCCATCAGATATAAATCGGACGACCTACATTGCAGGATGGCAGACCCACCATCATCACCAACTCTATTTTTTATCCCTACTCTTATAAAAAGCATTGTTGGTGATGATCGTGTGCCTGCCATCCTGCAATATAGGCCGTCCGATCTATATCTGACGAATAGGAAGGAAACTATGGCAATTTTGCAAAAAAGATACCCACACCCCTCTCCACATTTGCAAATAAAGCCTTCCCTCGTCCATCCTTTTCCCCCACAAGATAAAATACTCATACAAATTCATCTTGATGTTCCGTGCAACGCATGGGCATGTTGATAGTTGTTGCAAAAAGCCCATGTGTGTGTGAGAGAGAGGGAGAGTGGAGGAGGACGGAGTGCATGTGTGACAAAGACACAAGGAGTGTGTGTGCGATAGGTATCAGCTTAAAATTAGGCGATAGTGTGTGTGTGCACGATCGAGAGGGCGTGTCTCAAGAAGGGAAGAAAAATCTACATAGATACAAGGAGCGGGAGAGAGACATGTATGCGATGGTGGAAGCACGAGTGTGCGGGTGTATAAACCTATCTAGAGGCTAGCTAGTCGATGAATGTTTGTGAGAGAAATACGAGTCGGGGTGCGAAAGCGAGAGTTTTGTGTGTGTGAGAGAGATACGGTAGTCAGGAAGGGGAGTGGATGCAGGAGTTGTGTGTGTGTCTGTGAGAGAGAGAGAGAGAGGAGACGGTAGTTGGGGTTGTCTGATCGGTAAACAAATGAATAATGTCAGTCTGGGATGGAGACGAAAAGGAGACTGCAACAAATGTTGTGTCTACAGGAGAGAGAGTAATTTTAGTGGTATGAGTCATATGTAGAGACATATAGGGTGTGTGAGAGAATCCCATAGAGAGAAAGACAAAGTAAAAGACGAGTGGAGACTGTGTGTGTGGCGGTGAAAAAGAAAGCTTAGGTACCGAGTGATACCAGAGAACAGTAGAGATGTGAGAGATAATGAAAACCGTGTAATGTATAATGATAGGGAGAGTGTGACACTTCTGAAGGGAGACGTCGGGAGACCATGTTTGTGAGGATAGGAGAAACATGAAGTGAGCGTGCGGGTGAGCTGGAGAAAAGAGAGTGATAGCTACCTAAAGGAGCATGCATGCGAGAGAGATGGGCGTGAAAGGAGTGAACAAAAAAGGGATTCAAATATTTGAATTCGAGATGATGATACATGTAATCCATACTCGAACCAAAATTGATCTATCAAACATGCATACTCATATGAATTCACGCACATCTTTCTTATTTAATATGTAGATATTACTGATCCATACATTTTAGTAGAACATAATTTGGTTAAATTTTTTCGAATTCAACCTTAAGATTTCGAGATCATTGTATTTGTGTAGGATCGATAGTATGTCTAGAGGGGGGGTGATTAGACTACTTGACCAAATAAAAACTTAACCTTTTCCCAATTTTAGTTCTTGGCAGATTTTAGCTATTTTAGGACAAGTCAAGCAATCATCACACGATTCAAGCAAGCATGCAAAGAGTATATTGGCAGCGGAAAGTAAAGCATGCAACTTGCAAGAATGTAAAGGGAAGAGATTGGAGAATTCAAACGCAATTGGAGACACGGATGTTTTTCCCGTGGTTCGGATAGGTGGTGCTATCCTACATCCACGTTGATGGAGACTTCAACCCACAAAGGGTAACGGTTGCGCGAGTCCACACAGGGCTCCACCCACAAAGGGTAACGGTTGCGCGAGTCCACACAGGGCTCCACCCACGAAGGGTCCACGAAGAAGCAACCACCCACAAAGGGTCCACGAAGAAGCAACCTTGTCTATCCCACCATGGCCATCACCCACACAGGACTTGCCTCACTAGCGGTAGATCTTCACGAAGTAGGCGATCTCCTTGCCCTTACAAACTGTCTAGAGGGGGGGTGATTAGACTACTTGACCAAATAAAAACTTAACCTTTTCCCAATTTTAGTTCTTTGCAGATTTTAGCTATTTTAGGACAAGTCAAGCAATCATCACACGATTCAAGCAAGCATGCAAAGAGTATATTGGCAGTGGAAAGTAAAGCATGCAACTTGCAAGAATGTAAAGGGAAGGGTTTGGAGAATTCAAACGCAATTGGAGACACGGATGTTTTTCCCGTGGTTCGGATAGGTGGTGCTATCCTACATCCACGTTGATGGAGACTTCAACCCACAAAGGGTAACGGTTGCGCGAGTCCACACAGGGCTCCACCCACGAAGGGTCCACGAAGAAGCAACCACCCACAAAGGGTCCACGAAGAAGCAACCTTGTCTATCCCACCATGGCCATCACCCACACAGGACTTGCCTCACTAGCGGTAGATCTTCACGAAGTAGGCGATCTCCTTGCCCTTACAAACTCCTTGGTTCAACTCCACAATCTTGTCGGAGGCTCCCAAGTGACACCTAGCCAATCTAGGAGACACCACTCTCCAAGAAGTAACAAATGGTGTGTAGGTAATGAACTCCTTGCTCTTGTGCTTCAAATGATAGTCTCCCCAACACTCAACTCTCTCTCATAGGATTTGGATTTTGTGGAAAGAAGATTTGAGTGGAAAGCAACTTGGAGAGGCTAGAGATCAAGATTCATATGGTAGGAATGGAATTTCTTGGCCTCAACACATGATTAGGTGGTTCTCTCTCAGAACATATGAGTTGGAATGATGTATGTGTTCTGATAGCTCTCTCTTCGAATGAAGAGGAGGTGGAGGGGTATATATAGCCTCCACACAAAATCCAACCGTTACACACAGTTTTCCAATCTCGGTGGGACCGAATCAACAAACTCGGTCGGACCGAAAATGTAAACCTAGTGACCGTTAGAGATTTTCGGTGGGACTGACATGCAACTCGGTAGGACCGATATGGTTAGGGTTTGGGCATAACGTAATCTCGGTGAGACCGATTACACAAACTCGGTGAGACCGAATTTGGTAATTAGCTAACCAGAGAGTTGGTCAGGCAAACTCGGTGGGACCGATTTGCTCTTTCGGTGAGAACCGAAAAGTTACAAAGGGGAAACACTGAATTTACATTGCAATCTCGGTGGGACCGATTCGCTCTTTCGGTGAGACCGAAAAGTTACGAAAGGGAAACAAAGAGTTTGCAATCCCATCTCGGTGAGACCGAGATCCCTATCGGTAGAACCGAATTGCTAGGGTTTGGCAGTGGCTAATGACAAGTGAAACTCGGTGGCGCCGGATAGGAAGAATCGGTAGGACCGAGTTTGGCTTAGGGTTTAGGTCAAATGTGGATATGGGAAAGTAGTTGAGGGTTTTTGGAGCATATCACTAAGCACATGAAGCAAGAGGCTCATTAAGCAACACCTCACCCCTCCTTGATAGTATTGGCTTTTCCTAAAGACTCAATGTGATCTTGGATCACTAAAATATAAAATGAAGAGTCTTGAGCTTTTGAGCTTGAGCCAATCCTTTTTCCTTAGCATTTTGAGGGTTCCAATTTCACATCCATGCCATGCCAATCATTGAGCTTTCCTGAAATAATCATCTTGGAATAGCATTAGCTCAATGAGCTATATGTTGTTATGAATTACCAAAACCACATAGGGATAGTTGCACTTTCAATCTCCCCCTTTTTGGTAATTGATAACAACATATAGATCAAAGCTTTGACAAATGATAATAAGCATGAAATATATCGTCGCTTTGAGAAGTATGTGATAAGTAAGAGCTCCCCCTAAATTTGTGCATATTTAAAATTTGCTTTGGACTGCAGATGCACAAGGAGTTAGAGTCATGGGTTACTCTTCCATGTCACATACATCTTGGTGGAGCGCTTAAAATGATAAGAATGAAATACATGCACTCATCACCAAGAATAGTGAAAGATCACATAAGATAGATAAGATAATAGCATTAAGCAAGCATTAAGTGTAGCTTATGATCAAACACATGATCATCAATGTCTCACGAGCAATGACATAGTATCTCAAGCACTCAAAAGCAAACAAGTTTGAAAAAAACACCAAATAAAGCAAGAGAGAAAAGCAACACTCTCTCTCTCTCGAAGCCTATGATCTATACATTTTTCTCCCCCTTTGGCAACAAGTTACCAAAAAGTTCCTAGAAAATGCATAGTACTAGATCGACGCTCAGGCTTGATCTTCTGGTGGTGGTGGAGTTCGGATCACTCCAAGGACGAAGGCTTCTATAGACGCTGAAGTAGACGCTGGAGTTGGAGCTGAAGTTGATGCTGGAGCTGGTGGAACTGAGGCTGTAGCTGGTGCTGAGGTGGTGGCTCTTGTGTCAGCAACTGGCACGGCAGACGACCTCGGACCTCGTGGCACTCTAGCAAAGGCATGAGTGGTAGTCCTGCCTCTCCTCTCCTGCATGTCATCCTGGAGCTGCTCAACTACAGTCTGAATCTCCGTTACCTTGACATCCAAGTCATAGAACTTCTGTTCCATGATCCTCTCTAAGCTTGCCTGGTTCTGAGTTAGGGTGGCTAGTCCTTGCTCAATCCGCAGGGTGGATGCAATCAGGTAACCAAGCTGCTCTTGTTTGGTTTTCAGGAAATATTTAGATGCCTCCTCTTGAGTTGGCATCTTGGCAGCTTTCTCCTTCCTCGCCTTCTCCTTCTTGGCTTGTGCTTGGGCTGATGATGGTTCATTCTCAGTCATGACAACTTGATTATCTTCAAAATCTGGACGGATGGGCAGGTGTTCCTTGTCCAATAAATATATGCCCGTGCCCATCTTGGAGTTAATGAGCTCCTGGATCTGAGGGGCATATCCGCAACTCCTCTTCTGATCTGCTGCAGTCTTTTTGATAGTTTCCACTATGAGGCTCATGACCTTGAACTTCTGAGGCACATCAAACACATGAAGCAAATTTATCGCGTGGCCTCTGATCATCTTGTGATCTCCAGACTTGGGCAGTAGGGTGTGCCTTAGTATCCAATTGATCGTAGGCAGACCTGACAGAAGATAATGCACTGAGCCAAACTTGAAAGTATCAAGTGCTTCATTTGGGATCTCCTTGTACATATTGGACATAGAGTTATGGTCCATCTTCTTCTTGGCATATATGTCCAAATCATCATCATGCTCCTCTGGGGCATTAATGATCTGTGCCCACTCAGCAACTGTGGATTGGTACCTTGTACCCTCAGACATCCATGTGATCCTCCCATCTGAATAAAAGTGAGCTGTGGAGTAGAACTGCATGATGAGTTCCTCGGTCCACTTTGTGAGCTTCTGCCCAACAAAGTCCTCTACTCCATACGCCTTGAAGCTGTCCTGAACTCCTGGGTAGTACTCTTCGTTGTCCTTAATGTATTGCCAATCAACCCATCGCATATCACAGACAATGGGCTTCTTATCTAGCAGCACTGTCTCGTAAAAATCCTGCTGCTCCTTGGTGTGAAACCTGTAGTCAACTGCTGTCCTTCTCCTTGAAGCATACGGGTCTGCTTCTCTCCACTTCCTCAGCCCTGAATCTCTCCTGAGCTTCATATCCTCAGCCACAGGATGAGCATCGTTGTGGTCTGGGATCTTGGGCTTGAGCTTTCTAAGAACTTGCTCTTCATCCTCTTCTTCAGCAACAGTCTCAGGCACTGGGGCCTTGTTCTTCTCAGCTGCAAGAATGCTCCTTGTATTCCTCTTTGGCTTTGGCTTTGGAGCTGGCTTGGCCTTGGAAGCAGCTCCCCCTGATTTTATGGCATCTCCCATTAGCTTGGGTGCCTTGGGTGCTGGTGCAGCTACCTCTTCTTCTTCTTCTTCCTCTTCCATGATGGAAGCTTTGCCAAGCACTCTAGCCATAGTCTTCTTCACCCTTTCCTTTCTTTTCTTGCCCTCAGCTGCAACTGGCTCTATGGGCTTCTCAGTTGACATTCTGGCCTTCGACATTGGCTGCCTGCCTGCTGGCCTTTTGATCTTCAGCCCTGGCTTTGTCCCCTGAGCTGGCTCAACTCTCTTGGAGGTTGCTTCCTCTTCTGCCACATAATCCTCATCTTCTAAATCTGAGGTTCTCTTCTTTCTCTGTCTTGTGGCAGCTTTAGGCAGATTGCTAGGAGTGCTTCTGCTGCCATCATCTGAGGAACTTGAGGGACTAGTGCCCTCACTCATTTGCACTTGCTGCTCTGACAAGTTCTGGCTATCACTTTGGTCTGACATGATGCAAAACTGACTGCTGACCCTGTGAATAGGTTATAGATGAGATAGAGTGGATGAGCATCACAAAATGCAGAGATTTTTGCAAAAAGAATAATTCAAAAACTTAGTTTTAGTTTCCCACTGAAAGCATCTCGGATCTACCGATTTTCAAACTCGGTGATACCGAAGCAGTTTTGGAACCTAAACTAGTGAACTCGGTAGGACCGAGTCACAGTTCGGTGGCACCAAGACTGCTAGGGTTTCACAGAGTTCCAAAATCGGTCACACCGATAAGTAGTTCTCGGTCAGACCGAGTCTTACTTGTGCAATGGCATAAGCCAAATCGGTGGGACCGAGTTTTTAAACTCGATGGGTCCGAGATGGTTTCGGTGGAAACCTAACCCTAAAATTTTCGAATCAAAGCTAATCTACGGGCGTATTGACTGGATAGGAGTGTTTCAATCGTGGCAAGAATCATGAAGAACACAATGTGCTAGGAATCGGACGAGGAATAGCACAGTGATCGAGTCCATACCCTAGTTCGGCGGAGACTCGCTACAGCGGCAACGCCGGGGCAGAATTCCCGTTGACAGCGACGGAGACCAGCGACTGGAGGCGAGAAGACGATCCGGAGACCACGTTGGCAGAGCAGGCTATCGTGCGGGCGAAGGGGTTCGGAGAAATTTCCAAATTTTGCCCGTGACTATATATAGCCCGACCCTGTCGGTGTGACCGAGTGGAACAACTCGGTGGCACCGAGATTCATAACTGCAGGCAGTTACTGAAACTCGGTGGGACCGAAATGTTCAAATCGGTTGCACCAAGATCGAAAACCTAGATCAACTTAATGATCTCGGTAGGACCGAAAGTGGGGTATCGGTCAGACCGAGAATCATAAAGAGGTTTTGGAAGTTTAAGTCTATGACGAATCGGGGACTCCGAGCGCTCCTCACACAGAGTGGTTCGAATCTAACTTGATCAAATTTTGTGATGCAGCATGAATAGAGTTTGAGACGAGAAAAGCATAGATAGCTAGAGGAGGTACTTAGGCATTCTTGTCCATCCACTTGGCAAAAGAAAGTAAAACCAAACAATCAAAACAACAAGTGGATGTCCTCAAATTAGTAAAATATGCAACCAGCATGCTCACACAATAAGATGGCAAATGAAATATGTGGCAAGGCATGCACAACCAATTCTAGCATCTATCAAGCAATTTGCAATGACAAGGTCATCTATATATGAGTATATTGACTTAGGAGTCAAGTGAGAGCACTTGATCATAGGTCATACTCATCGTTTAAGCTCAAGTGGGGTTACCACTTTTACATAAATCATTGTTGTGTTCACATCTTTAGAGTTGCTTTAGCTCAAGTCTTAGAGTAAAGCTCCCCCTAGATGCGATATCCCCCCTAAGAGGGATGAACTAACCTTGGGTTTTGTCGATGATGACTTCATGTAGATGTTGAAGATGTGGACGCTCAATGTTGATGTAGATCACTTGGAGCTATCCATTTGAGTGAATTGCACTTTCAATACCTACATGGGTTAGTCCCGCAAGGAACAAACAAGGATATCCATAGACATAGAGTGATGCACACACAAGATGATGTCCATGAGAACTTTTAGGTTATCTTGTCCCTTGTCTTACCAACAAGAGGGTTTGTGACTCCTTGAACTAGTGCAAGATGTGGAAGTTGATTGCACTTGTTCTTGCCAAAATGATAAGAGTGAAGTATGTTGGCGGAGTCACCCTCAAGAACTCTCTAGTTCTTCTTCTTTTGGATCCACACCATCTTGATGGGAATCCTTGGAGTTGTACTCGTACTTGATGAAGTGGAACTTGAAGTAGTCTTGGGAATCCACTTGACTAAGGTCTTAGGAGCTTCTTCAAATGCATCAATTTCCTCTTGAAGCTTGTCCTTGCCTTTTTGCTTGTAGTCTTGTGGTGGAAGATCATCTTGAGCTTGTGTCCCCTTGAAAGAAGTATCATACTTCTCTTGTTGAGGAACAAACTTTGTCTTGGGGTATTGATCTTCTTCCCACTCAACTCCATTGGCATTGAACTTTCATTCAAAACCAACACCTTGATTCTTCCGGTGCATTCCTTGCTTGCGCACAATTTCCTCGAATTGCTTACTCCCGGCAAGGCTTTTGTACACTCCTTTCTCTATAATTCCCTTCAATAAGCTATTTTCTTGCTCAAGTGTAACTTGGCTAAGAGAATCATTAGTGGAATCAAGAGAACTACTAGAAGCAACAATATTGGATTTAGCATGATCATTGTTACTGCTAGAGGAAGAACCTTTCTTGTTCTTGTTACTAGACTTGACTTGAGGCATGTAAGTGGATAAGAGTAAACGCTTGGCAATGTGAGAAGAACTTTTCTTGCGGAGATCATCATTGATTGCTTTTAAGAACTCATGCTCTTGCTCAAGATTGAGCTTTTCAAAGCGTAATTTCTCATGAGCTCTTAAAAGTTCTCGATGATCTTCGAAGATAGTTTCATGAGCTAACTTAAGAGTGTTTAGTTCTTTAGTTAGAGCCTCAATCTTCTCCTTATCATTGTCATTCGTTTTATCTTGATTAGCATGATTAATTGACCTTTCATCATAGTATTCACCACTAGAGTTGTCAACAAGCAAATCATCACCTAACAAGTCATCTTCATCACTATTGAAATCAATATACTCGGGGTGTGTTACCTTAGGACCTTTGGCCATGAAGCATCTTCCAATTCCTTCATTTGGTGAGTCAAATATGTCGTAGGAGTTGGTTGACACAAGTGCTAGACCGGCAACACCTTCATCTTGAGTATCTTTGGAGTTAGAGTGATAACTTCTCTCGGAGTGGCTGTCGGAGTCGGAGCCGGATACCCATTCACCAACATGAGCTTGATGTCTTCGTCTTGTGTAGCTCCTTGATGATTTTTCCTTCCTTTCTGAATCCTTGCTTCTCCGTGAGTATCTTCGTTCCTAACGATCATCTCTACTCCTCCTCTCTCTTGGTGG
This sequence comes from Triticum urartu, assembly GCF_003073215.2. Lineage (NCBI taxonomy): Eukaryota > Viridiplantae > Streptophyta > Magnoliopsida > Poales > Poaceae > Triticum > Triticum urartu. Next base: position 232,709,482 of record NC_053024.1, read on the forward strand.
TGATTCTTTGTTTCTTCTTTTTGGAGAATCTTCTCTTCTCTTGTAGGGAGCCGTACACTCATTGGAATAGTGTCCGGGTCTTCCACAACTGTAGCAGTTTCGCTCTCGACTAGAAGATCTTTTGTCATTGTAGGACCTTGACTTGAAGCTTCTATCTTTGCTTCTACTCTTGTAGAACTTGTTGAAGTTCTTCACCATTAAGCTCAATTCTTCATTGAAGTCTTGTTTCTCACTTGATGATGTAGGGGCTTCACATGAGGCTTTATAGGCACCACTTGATTTGTTGTGAAGTTCCTCTTTATCCTTAAGTGACATCTCATGAGCAACAATTCTTCCAATCACCTCCGTTGGCTTGAGATCTTTGTAATTGGGCATCATTTGGATCAATGTGCACACGGTATCATATTTTCCATCCAAGGCTCTTAGAATCTTCTTGATGATGAATCTGTCGGTCATCTCTTCACTTCCTAAGCTGGCAATCTCATTTGTGATGAGAGCAAGCCTAGAGTACATTTCAGCGACACCTTCACCATCCTTCCTCTTGAACTTGTCAAGTTGACTTTGAAGCACATCCAACTTGGATTCCTTGACGGAGTCGGTACCTTCGTGCATATCAATCAAAGTGTCCCAAATTTCCTTCACATTCTCAAGACGGCTGATTTTGTTGAATTCTTCGGGGCACAATCCGTTGAAGAGAATATCACAAGCTTGAGAATTGTATTGCAGCATCTTCAACTCATCCGCGGTAGCTTCACGGTTTGGTTCTCTCCCATCAAAGAAGTCACCTTGCAAACCAACACACACAATAGCCCAAACGGCGGGGTTATGTCCAAGAATATGCATTTTCATTTTATGCTTCCAACTAGCAAAATTAGTACCATCAAAGTAGGGACCTCTACGGTGGTAATTTCCCTCGCTAGACGCCATACTCTCCTAGGTTGTGAAACCAAGGCTATGACCACCAAAAGCTATGGAGATCAAAGCAAATGGAGACCAAAGCTCTGATACCACTTGTAGGATCGAAAGTATGTCTAGAGGGGGGGTGATTAGACTACTTGACCAAATAAAAACTTAACCTTTTCCCAATTTTAGTTCTTTGCAGATTTTAGCTATTTTAGGACAAGTCAAGCAATCATCACACGATTCAAGCAAGCATGCAAAGAGTATATTGGCAGTGGAAAGTAAAGCATGCAACTTGCAAGAATGTAAAGGGAAGGGTTTGGAGAATTCAAACGCAATTGGAGACACGGATGTTTTTCCCGTGGTTCGGATAGGTGGTGCTATCCTACATCCACGTTGATGGAGACTTCAACCCACAAAGGGTAACGGTTGCGCGAGTCCACACAGGGCTCCACCCACGAAGGGTCCACGAAGAAGCAACCACCCACAAAGGGTCCACGAAGAAGCAACCTTGTCTATCCCACCATGGCCATCACCCACACAGGACTTGCCTCACTAGCGGTAGATCTTCACGAAGTAGGCGATCTCCTTGCCCTTACAAACTCCTTGGTTCAACTCCACAATCTTGTCGGAGGCTCCCAAGTGACACCTAGCCAATCTAGGAGACACCACTCTCCAAGAAGTAACAAATGGTGTGTAGGTAATGAACTCCTTGCTCTTGTGCTTCAAATGATAGTCTCCCCAACACTCAACTCTCTCTCATAGGATTTGGATTTTGTGGAAAGAAGATTTGAGTGGAAAGCAACTTGGAGAGGCTAGAGATCAAGATTCATATGGTAGGAATGGAATTTCTTGGCCTCAACACATGAGTAGGTGGTTCTCTCTCAGAACATATGAGTTGGAATGATGTATGTGTTCTGATAGCTCTCTCTTCGAATGAAGAGGAGGTGGAGGGGTATATATAGCCTCCACACAAAATCCAACCGTTACACACAGTTTTCCAATCTCGGTGGGACCGAATCAACAAACTCGGTCGGACCGAAAATGTAAACCTAGTGACCGTTAGAGATTTTCGGTGGGACTGACATGCAACTCGGTAGGACCGATATGGTTAGGGTTTGGGCATAACGTAATCTCGGTGAGACCGATTACACAAACTCGGTGAGACCGAATTTGGTAATTAGCTAACCAGAGAGTTGGTCAGGCAAACTCGGTGGGACCGATTTGCTCTTTCGGTGAGACCGAAAAGTTACAAAGGGGAAACACTGAATTTACATTGCAATCTCGGTGGGACCGATTCGCTCTTTCGGTGAGACCGAAAAGTTACGAAAGGGAAACAGAGAGTTTGCAATCCCATCTCGGTGAGACCGAGATCCCTATCGGTAGAACCGAATTGCTAGGGTTTGGCAGTGGCTAATGACAAGTGAAACTCGGTGGCGCCGGATAGGAAGAATCGGTAGGACCGAGTTTGGCTTAGGGTTTAGGTCAAATGTGGATATGGGAAAGTAGTTGAGGGTTTTTGGAGCATATCACTAAGCACATGAAGCAAGAGGCTCATTAAGCAACACCTCATCCCTCCTTGATAGTATTGGCTTTTCCTAAAGACTCAATGTGATCTTGGATCACTAAAATATAAAATGAAGAGTCTTGAGCTTTTGAGCTTGAGCCAATCCTTTTTCCTTAGCATTTTGAGGGTTCCACTTTCACATCCATGCCATGCCAATCATTGAGCTTTCCTGAAATAATCATCTTGGAATAGCATTAGCTCAATGAGCTATATGTTGTTATGAATTACCAAAACCACCTAGGGATAGTTGCACTTTCAATTTGTAAATCATATTATACATATAAAGGAGCAAAATTCTTTGTTGTGCTTTTGAAAGTATATATAAAAAATGATGTATATAGAATGTAATTCCAATTGAAAATGGATCCCGCCCGAAAAAAAATAGAAATACAAACGGGATTCGAATTGAGTTGGACGGTAAACGTGCACTTTGCAAAATTGGAATGAAGCGGGGAAAGTCGCAGTAACCGCCCGAAACCAAGATCTGCGAGATGGAAATCACTACTGCCTATCACTGCCACGCAAAGCCTATCTGCTGGATTTCTATAGGTTTCGATAGGGGTATGTAATTTCACCCAAACGTGACGTAACCGCCTCTCACCCGGATTCATACACGGTGGGCGCCAAAACACAGTGTGTCCTCGGCCGAAATCGACTCCCTCCCCGATTCATATTCATACACGGTGGGCGCCAAAAACAAACTCTCGTCGGCAAATATTCGGTGTATGCGAGATTACCGTCCTATCCCCAACCGACTAATGTTGCTGTGATGTAGTAGAAATTTTAAACGAGGGCTAAGTTTGTAAATTTCCTCGCATTTGAGACAAGCACGCCATGAATACATGGTTCCCCACTTCCTCTCTACCTCCCTTTTCCCCATTCGTACTCCGTGGGCGCCAAAACACCCTCTCCACCCCACCCTCCTTCGTCCGCCGCCGTCTGCCACCCCATCCACCGCTGTCCTCCTCCACCATGCCGGAGCTGATACCCCGTTGTCGCCATCCATTACAAGAGATCGACCTCTCTCATCCACGGCTTCAGACCGGGATCCTTGCATCCCGTCCTCTCGCTTCATCCCCGCCGTCGTCCACCTTGCCGACGCCGCTCCTACGACCGTCTCGTCCACCGTGCCCTGCCGCCACCGTCTACCCTCCTAGATCTGCTTCCACGCCGCCGACAGCCATCGCTACCGCAACACTGTCAAATTCTCAGCAGATGCGTACACGGCGCCGCACCAGAGGCGGTACTCTTTCGTATATGCTCAACTTATTTATCACATCAAGAAAATAGATCGCCACTGCTTTACTCTGATTTCTTATCTTGGTTGCGAAGTTGCCTTTGTCCAGTTTGCACCTTCAGATCCTCCATGGCACGCTCAACACTATACTCCCAATGCTTATGGTTTTCCCCTTTTATATTCCACACTAGTTAAATCATAGTAGACTAAATTTCAAAATTGGGTCAGTCGATTTTTCAGAGCTCGCCGGAGTTCGCCGGTGCGATCGAAGGGGCTTGGGTGGTTGTGGGGCCTCACCGAACAAAGAAAACTTGACGCGGGTGGGGGTTGGGGCGGGGGTGGGGGTGGCAGAGGAACACATGCGGTGGCCCGTGCGTTGTTCTGTATGGGAAGAATCAGAGACGAGGAAGAAGATGGGTTAGGAGACATAGGATCTTCATCCAACCACCTGAAATGGTCGAGAGACAGCTAGGAGTTGCATTCTTAATGCGCTCTGGTTCATCATGTGTGGGCACTGCGCAACCAACATTTTATTATCCAAAATCTGCTTGCTCTTCTTTACCATGTTCCTCTTCCGTTCTTCTTTAATATGTACTCTCTCCGTTCCTAAATACAAGTCTTTGTATAGATTCCACCATGGACTACATATGGAGCAAAATGAGTGAATCTACACTCTAAAATGTATCTGGATACATCTGTATGTGATCCATAGTGGAAATCTCTACCAAGACTTATATTTTGGAACGGAGGGAGTATGATAGTAGTATAGTATGTTCCTTGTACTGAAGATGAGCAGGGACATTTGCAGTGTAGAGGTCTATACGGTCGGTTGTGATGGACACTTTGAGCCTCTTTGATTTGTAGGATCTTGTAAACATAGGAATAGGATTTGTAGTGGCCTGCCCACTTGAATCCTATAAGAATAGCAAGGAAATGCGGGGAGCTGTGTCGCCTTTGAGAGTTACACTGATATTAACAGTACCGCACCTTCACTTAAAGAGAGCTGGTATCCGAAGCCTTTCTAGCCGTACCGGCAATACTAGCACATATATTCCAGCAAGTTCCACTTTGCTGATTTTACTCTGATGCTTAAGGTTTTCCCGTTATATCTACACTATGATCTATGTAGCTGCTTGGTGCCGCACTAGCAGCAGTCCACTCTTGAAGCTAAACACTGCAATGACTTACAAAATTGGCACCAAGGCATTGAGTGCCATTCTGGATGCAATGAAACTCATACACTCCCCACCTGTTGATTCTTGTTCAGAATATGATCCTAATGACTATTCTAACCTCGAGGAGTCAAAGGCAGATGGCCTGTCCTGTTCACCCATCAAGGTGTCTGTTCTAATTTGGCAATGTTTTATTGATTGCGGGTATCTTGCATATGTTGTCTTGCATTTCTTCTACTTTGTTGCACCGCCATCTGCTTAGTTTACTCATCATATATGTCGAGATGCCATGCCCATCCATTATCAATACATATTCCATCTGTCATCATACAATGTTTTCCACTCAAATGTTGTTCTTGTGCATCAGACATCAAAAAGGAAGAGGGTGATTGCCGAACCTGAAGGAGCACCAGCAAAGTCCTTGAAAAATGTGGTGGTGCCGGAGAAATCAGACAACACCCCACTTATATTGGCTGTACAACCAGTGACACAAAACGTAGGACCGACTCCAGCAGATTGTACCCATACTTCACTGGCCAGACCACTAGCCCCACCACACAGGACCTGCACTCGAGCAAAAGGTATACCGATTTCATTTGCCATAGCACCAGCTGTACCACAGAAAAATCCCACTCCAGCAAAAAGTACAGCAAGTCCACCGGCCGAAGACCTATCCCAACTGCAGAGACGGCCAATTCTTGCAGATTGGAACCCCATTCCATTTATTTCCAGTTTAAAAGACAATGCTTTCAATGTTGTTAGGGACTACGTGCATATATTCCCATCATGGGAAGATTATTGTGAAGATAAACACCATTTTCACATCTTCCTGTCCAACGTACGTGTAAGTGCTATTATTCATGGTTATTATTTTCCTGTTTTCTGTTGATTGAACACATCAATGACTTACATTACATTGATGTAACTAGGCGAGGGTCAATCTGGATAGTCATGATGAGCAAAGCTTGCTTGTGCTTTTCAAGGAGGCATTGCAGCAGTATCGGTGTTACCTGAGGAAATCACACTTTGATGGCAAGTCTATGAATGAATTTCCGGTGAAGTCTCCTGTGCTAAATTTAGAAGACATTGAATGGAAAAACCTTGTTATGCACTGGTCTCGTTCCCAGGATGAGGTACTGTCCATGAAATCACATGACAATTTGAACTTCTACTTTTCCGCATGTGCCTTACGGATCTTTTTTGCAGGAAATCTGCTCGAAGAAGAATTCCGGTTTGACAAGAACGACAGGATATCACAAATATGATGCCCTCTGCTTTGCCCTTGTTAGTACATGTTGTCCTGTATCACTGTACTTGCATACATACCTGGTTCATTATGTGACAGCAGTATGCATGATAGCTTGCTTATCAATTGTTCGCTCCAAATTATCTAATCTGTATGAATGGTTACATTAGTGTAGAATATATCCAATGCGAATGTTTTTTTAGCTCTGCATTGTTCTTTTAAGTACATGTTGTCCTTTATTAGTGTACTTATAATGACAGGTAGTTGTTCATGTACCATCACTCTGCAACTTATTTTACTTTGCCCTCCATTTTCTACACATCAGATCTATATTTACTCTTACCATAAGGTTGGTACTGAAGAAGTTTAGCTGTGCATTGCTCTTGGCTGTACCTTTTGCCTGTATCGCTGCACTTACATTTATAGCTACTTGGTTATGTAGCATCGCTCTTCATCTTATCTTAAATATTCTCCATTTTTCGTATATTATCACATCTATATTTACTCTTAACAAAATGTAGAATAAAGGCAATGCTTTTGAAGAAGATTCTGTGGTAAACTTCTTGAATTCCCCCCCCCCATCAGCATGGACAAGGCCTTTATAGAGCCTGTCTTCACCAATAATGTAAGTTTGTCCATCTCAAGCCTTCAAACTTTGTTGTATATATTTGGTTAGGCATGACTGCAACAGCTGTTTATTTTTGGTGTTTGCATCAAATTGCTTGTTTAAAGTTTGTTTATGTAGTTCATAAACAAAAGTTTTTCCTTCCTCAATTTAAGTTTTCAGTTGTACAACCAAGTTCCTTCTTCATACCATGTAAATTAAACTATACAGAGCAAGTGATCTTCTTTTGCACTGCATGTATGCTTCTATTCTTCATCCGTAATCCAGTGGTGTGGTGAACCTACCCACTACAACACAATGTCATATTCTGCAATGTCTTAACTATGAACAATGTCATATCATTCTACTATTATTTAAACCGTCTCTTTATTTGCCAATCTGAAATGGTATAAATTGACAGCACAGTAACCATTGATACTTATGAGTTCTTGATCTGTAATCCAGTGGTGTCGTGAAGCTGCCAACTCCTTCACAATGTCATTTCCTGCCATGTCTTGACCTGAACAATACCATATTGTGTTAATGCAATTTTAAACTATGTCACTTTATTCGTCAGTAAGAAATGTGATGAATTGTCAGCACTGATACTTTTATGTGCAAAACCAGTCATTTGTCTGCTTGTTTATCTTTCAGAGTGAGGAAGATATAAGTGTTGAACAAGCGCAGTCTCATCATCTTGCTCAGCTGCTTGCCCTGCAGCTCCCCAGCAGGGCTAACCTTTCTTGAACTCTATTGAAGTGCTGTCAGTTTTGTATATTATTTTGTCGGCGTGTTTATTTGCACTGGTGGCGATCTTTGATGCCCAGTGTATGTAATCTGTTGTCTGCTTGTGCTTTATTATCATAGTGGCGAACTTTGATGCCGAGTGGATGTAATATGCCGTAATTTATTTATTGTATAGTCTAGGTTTTTTCTTATTCATGATGCTGCAGTTATTTTACTGTATATATATATCCTGTCTTCGCAGTAAACCGGCCAAACCGTAAAATTACGATACATAATCGGGCCGTCATTCACGATGTAGGTTGGGCCTGAAACGTGCCAAACAGCTCACGGGCCGGCAGCAACCCGAAATGAACCCCGGCCCATGATTGTGCGAATCAAATCACGGGCTTTTAACAGGCCAAAATTGTCTCGATCCTTGTTTGGCCCAATCAGATATCTGCTGCGAGCAGGCCGGATGCAAACCGGGTCATAGTTAGGCCCAACTATATGACGGGCTTTTAACAGGCCGAAATTAATTTAGGGCCGAAATGTTAAACGGGCCTAATATCAGGCCGAATTACTAAGTGGGCCTTTAGCAAGTGGGCCCAAAAGCATAGTGTCCAGTTGACGGGCCGAATCTGATATGGGCCATAATTGAGCCCAAAGCCTCTTAAAGGGCCGGACCTGATCTGGGCCGTAATTTGGCCCAGAACGTGGTAGGCTTTTAACGGGCCGGATCTCATATGGGCCACTATTAGGCTCGGAGCGTGGCAGGCCATTAATGGACCGGATTAAATATGGGCCGCATTTGGCCCAAAACATGGCAGCCAGTTAATGGGCCGACCTACTAGGGTCCTCAAAACCTTGTGGGCCTACAGCTGGGTCGGCCCATTAATGTCGGCGAAATCTCGTGGGCCTTTAGCTGGGCCGGTCCATTATGGCACACAAAAATCTTGTGGGCCTTTACCTGGGTCGGTCCATTATGGCCCGCAAAATCTTGTGGGCCTTTAGTTGGGCTAGCCCATTATGGTACGCAAAATCTCGTGGGCCTTTAGCTGGGTCGGCCCATTAGAGTCCGCAAAATCTTGTGGGCATTCAGTTGGGCCGGCCCATTTAAACTTGATGGGCTGGTCCACGTGTCAACATATCATAGGCGCGTCTCGCCCATTGGATGAGTGACACCTGTGCCAATGCGGACCTGACACGTGTCTCCTCCAGCCAATGATGATTTTACATGTGGAAAATCCCCATTGGGCGGGGCTGTTAACGGATTATCGGATCCGAAATCCGACCCGATAGCTTAACAACGTTCGATTATGGTGGATGCCACGTGTCGGTCACCGTTGACGAAATCACTTCTGTGACGCGCGATTTATCGTCATGGAAGTGGACACTTCCGTGATGATAATTTTGGTAATATCATGGAACACTTCTACGATAGCACAGGTGACTGTCTTGATTCTGTCATAAATTTGTCATGGATGTACATGCATGACAAAAAACTCGACCTATTGTGACAAACACGTATCATCACAGAAGTGTATTTTTTTGTAGTGAGCGCCCGTCTGCGACATCAGGGAGGGCACCCTATAGCCGTGCTCTTCCAAGGGGAAGGAGCCCATCTGCGACAAACTGGAGCGCATCCAGGGTCCATGCTATTCCCACGGGAACGAGCCCATCTGTGACAAGTGAGGAAACCCATGAGTTGTTTTGCCGTGCCTCTTCACAGGGGGAACCCATGATTTGTTTTATCGAGTCCCTTTTGTAGTGTAGTGAGAAAATGTCCAATTTTAATTGCTATATCTGGTTGTTTGTAGTATGCCTTGTTCATTTTAGTTGTTCACAATGTGATGCTCTATATGTGTAATTATTTACTGTGCAGTGCATTTCATCAATCCAGTTTTAAACATACCAATAGGAATGCATATATTTGCTTGCTGTTAAGCCTGTTATAGCTAGCATATGTGAGGGAGTCCTGGATTAGGGAGTCTCCGGACGGCCGGACTATATCCTTTGGCCGGACTGTTGGACTATGAAGATACAAGATTGAAGACTTCGTCCCGTGTCCGGATGGGACTCTCCTTGGCGTGGAAGGCAAGCTTGGCAATATGGATATGTAGATTTCCTCCCTTGTAACCGACTCTGTATAACCCTAGCCCCCTCCGGTGTCTATTAAACTGGAGGGTTTAGTCCGTAGGACAACAACAATCATACCATATGCTAGCTTCTAGGGTTTAGCCTCTACGATCTCGTGGTAGATCAACTCTTGTAATACTCATTCATCAAGATCAATCAAGCAGGACATAGGGTATTACCTCCATCAAGAGGGCCCGAACCTGGGTAAACATCGTGTCCCCCGCCTCCTGTTACCATCCGCCTTAGACGCACAGTTCGGGCCCCCTACCCGAGATCCGCCGGTTTTGACACCAACATTGGTGCTTTCATTGAGAGTTCCACTGTGTCGTCACCATAAGGAGGGATGGCTCGTCTCGTTGTCTAGAACAACATCACCTCTAGGGAAGCCCTGGCTGTAGGCCAAACTCTCCGACTAGGCGGCTTCGTCATGACCGCCCGCTCGGCCGCTGCGCCGACGATGACTTCTCGGGTCATCGAAAATAGCCTCCACATCGGCTCGAAATTCACCGAGCAGATGGATCCAATGGAGCTATCCTCTTTGAATGAGCTCTCGGATCGCATCGCCACTCTCGGAGTCGCTACGGACTATGATCGGGTTGGGCTTAAACCCGACCAAAGGGAGATTAACTCTCCGCCGATCACCCATTAGATAGCGGTGGTGGAGGAGCAATGCGGCGAATCTTCCTCTATCTTGAGGACGAACTATGTCTAGATTCCCGAGATCTCTGAGCCGGATACCTGTCCATGGGAGGACATCGCCCTAACCCTGAACCTAGAATCAGGCAGTATGCCGAACCTGCGGGGCAACATCCCAGAGCCCGAACTTCCTAGATCGGAAACTCCCCCGCCCGTGGGTCTCAGATTGGGTCAAGGTCTGGACTTAAATCCACCCACCCACCTAGATATAAATGATCTTTCCCACATTAAGCAAGAGCCCCAAGAGACAGTGCATCACTATTGGGCCAGATTCCTCCTTGTAATGAACAAGGTCAAGGACTGTCGCGAGGAAGACGCAATTTCGTTCTTTTGCAACAATTGCACGGACAAGGGAATCCTCAACGCCATAAGTCACCGTGGCATAGCACACTTCGCTGACTGCGGCCATAGTACGGAAGTATTGTGTGATGGAAAGCGCCTGGAAAACCCAAACAAAATTTTGGGATAATCTGGCTCTGACAAAACCCCCAGTCCGAACTAAAAGGGTGCACTCTCATAAGTCACCCAACTCAATTACAAAGAAGCAAAATCTCACTACTGGGTGTGGAACCGTATTGGAGGGATGGCTTAAAGGGCCCTGCAAAATTCATAGTACATCGGATACCATACCAACACACAACCTTAGAGCATGTTGGGTACTCCAGCAGGTGGCCAAGAGCGGTGAGGATCTCCTCATTCAAAACACCGCAGAGCACCATCCCGTGGATAACAATACAGTATCGACAGTCTTCGAAATCTTCGCCTCAAATAATAGGCGTTAGCGAGCACTCCGCAGCCTTGCCGAAGTCTGCCACATGGCAGCAATAAATCCATGGAGCGACACGGCTATCACCTTCAATGCTAGTGATGAACCTAAATTCTGAACAGCCCGAGCACCAGCCGCCTTGGTCCTCGGTCCAATTATGGACGGCTTTCGGCTTACTAAAGTGCTCATGGATGGCGGCAGCGGATTAAACCTCATTTATGAGGAGACTCTTCAAAAAATGGAAATAGACAGAAACCGTATTGAGCAAAGCAGCACGACCTTCTGAGGAATCATCCCTAGTCAGGAGGCACGTTAAGCTGGGAAAATCACAATAGATGTGGTATTCGGCACTCAGGAGAATTATAGGTCCGAAGAAATTACATTCCAAGTGGCCCCGTTCAGTAGCGGATACCACGCCCTTCTAGGGCGGGAGGCATTCACGATCTTCCAAGCCATACCCCATTATGGGTACATGAAGCTCAAAATGCCCGAGCCCAATGGAATCTTCACTCTAGCTAGTGATCCGGACATAGCACTCCGCGCCGAGAACAAAACAGCCGCACTGGCTCTTGAGGCATTATCCGAAGCCCTTGCGGCGGAGGAATTATGTAACGCCCCGGATACAACTTTCCATATTTGTATCTTCGACTCTTGCCTTTTCCGGAGATGCGATACGATATTTCTTCGTGGTTGGGTTCTGTCTTCGTTTTGCATTTTGCCCATGTCATGCATTTCATATCATGTCATCATGTGCATCTCATTTGCATACGTGTTCGTCTCATGCATCCGAGCATTTTCCCCATTGTCCGTTTTGCAATCCGACACTGCTATGTCCTTCGGCTCCCCCTTTTGCCTTTTTCGTGAGAGGGTGTTAAACATTCTCGGAATGCACCGAGACTTGCCAAGCGGCCTTGGTACACCACCAGTAGACCGCCTGCCAAGTTTCGTGCCATTTGGAGTCCGTTTGATACCCCAACGGTTAACTGGGGAACTGTAAAGGCCTCGTGTGTGTTGCAGCCCAACACCCCTCCAAAGTGGCCCGATAACCCATCCGAAACCCCTCCATCCTCTCAGTCGTTCGATCACGATCGTGTGGCCGAAAACCGCACTCTATTTGGACCCTCCTAGCTCCCTCTACCTATATATATGCGTCTCCCTCCGATTTTTTCGTGGATGAACCCTAACCTCCTCCTCCTCCGTGGGTCCGGACACGTCCGCGTTGCGACGGACATGTCCACCGCCCTCAGCCATGTCGCCCGAACCAATCCCGGGGCGACATGTCACCGCCGGCACTGTCCTCAGCCACTCACGCGCTGCCACCTCACCCTCTCTCTCCCCTCCACCGCGCCAGGCCCTGCGGGCCCAGATCCGGCCTGCCTGGCCCGGCTGCAGGCGCCCCGCCTCACCGACTCGGCATGCCGCCCTCGACCATCGCCACCGGCGCCACGCTCTGGCAGCCGCCTCATCTTCCCGCCAGCGCCGGACCGCCCGCTCCTCCGCCGCCTCACCGGCGCCGCCGCGCCCTGCGCCTCCCCGCCGCCGTCGGCGCCGGATCCGGCAAGATCTGTCCGGATCCCGCACCCCGGCAAGCTCCCCCGCAACTCCAGCGAGCCCCCGCGTCTCCGGCCGTCGTCTTCCTCCACTCCGGCGAGAACTCCGACGAGATCCCGGAGAGTGGACGAGATCCACCACGCCCTCCATCCAAACGCGCGCCCCCATCCCGGATCCCTCCGTCCCAGGCTGAGCCCGTCCCGCGTTGACTTTTCGCGGAGGTGAAATTCCTCTAAGTCCACGGATCTGTAACTTTATGATGCTCCCTTCATCATACCATAACTTTGTGCTCGGTGGTCCATTTTGTGCATATGATATATCAAAATGTTCATCATGATGTGCTCTTCATTTTGTTCCATTATGACATGTTTGTTTGTGTCCATCTTGATGCCCAAATGTTTGATGCAAGAGTGCTATAAAATGTTAGGTGTTGATTCTTATCAGATTATGAGCATTTGTCATTTTGGCCACATTTATTGTGTGCTGCATATGGGCATGAGCTCTATATGTGTTTTGGGCTATGCCATGCCATATTTACAGGGGTGTATGCCATGTATTTTTGTGATCAATATGGTGACTAGCACAACCATGCAAATTAGCTCTCGTGATATTTCTAATTTCAAAGACTTAGAATTTCACTATCTTTGCTCTACTGTTATTTTTATGCCATGTGTTCATGTTGCTACACAGAGATCCATGATTCTTTTGAGTATGTTCAGTAAGGATGATTTGCACATTTGGTTGTGCTCTATCCATCCATGCCCCTGTTTGCATTTATGGAGTGCCCTAGCATGACTCAATTGTGCTCTACTTTTGCTATAAAATGTTCCTGGCAGATTGTTTACGTGTTAATCAATTTTGCTAAGGTTGTTGTAGTTGATCCATGCATGCTATGAGTTTGTTCTTGCTATGGTTAGCTTCCTGAACATGTCTTCTTGCTGGTAGTATGCTTAGCTTGTCATGCAATGCCTTGTGTTGAGTGAATCGAGCTTGCAAACAGGCCTTCACAACTCTGTTTATGCCATGTCCAGTTTTCTGCTAAGTCTGAATCTGTTAATGAAACTTGCTATGTTTACATGGGTACCATCATATCTTCTTATCCTTTTTTGGCTTATGGTCAGTAAGGGCCTTTTGTTCTATGCTTTGAGTAGATTCATTCCATGCCTTGTTTTGCCATGTCCTATTCCTGTAGCATGTTGATATCTTGCTCTAAATATTGCTTCCTGATGTTAATTCCTGACATGTTAGCATTTTCATTAAGTCTAGGAAGCTGATATCTTTTGCACTTTTTCCATGCTTGTTTGAACCTGCTCTTGTGTGAATTAGCCGTAGCTCAGGGTTCATATTTTGTCAAGCATCTTGAGTAGATCATTGCCATGTGCTTTGTTGTTATGTTGGAGTGCAGTAGCTTAGTTTCTTGTTGCATTCTAGATGGCATCGTGCTGTTAATCGCAGAAATGTGTCATTATTGTTTTGCTTGCCATTTGCAAACCGTGCATCCGATTCCGGTGATCTTTATATCAATTTTGACCGAAATAAACTCATCTTTCCAGCGGCACACTTGGTTTGCCAAGTTGATGCCTGTTTCAATTTTTCCTTTCCGAAGCACGCATATGCATTGCATATCACATCCTGCATATCATGCCATGTTTTGCATCATGTTGCTTGTGCATTGCACCGTGGTTGATTGTAGTTTCCTTTGCTTGTGTTCTTGCTTTGGGTAGAGCCGGGAGACGAGTACGTGATCGAGGAACCCGTTGAGTATGCTTACGACGATCAAGCTTTCGTCAACTCGGAGAACTTTGCAAGCAAGATGACCATACCTTCGAAATCACTTCTATCTTTGCTTGCTAGTTGCTCGCTATTTTGCTATGCCGCAATACCTACCACTTGCTATATCATGCCTCCCATAGTGCCATGTCAAGCCTCTAACCCACCTTTCCTAGCAAACCGTTGTTTGGCTATGTTATCGCTTTGCTCAGCCCCTCTTATAGCGTTGCTAGTTTCAGGTGAAGATGAAGTTTGTTCCATGTTGGAACATGGATATTTTTGGGATATCATCGCTATATCTTATTTTACTTTAATGCATCTATATACTTGGTAAAGGGTGGAAGGCTCGGCCTTATGCCTGGTGTTTTGTTCCACTCTTGCCACCCTAGTTTCCGTCATACATGTGTTATGTTCCTTGATTTTGTGTTCCTTACGCGGTTGGGTTATAATGGGAACCCCTTGACAGTTTGCCTTGAATAAAACTCCTCCAGCAAGGCCCAACCTTGGTTTTACCATTTGCCACCTAAGCCTTTTCCCTTGGGTTCTGCAGAGTCAAGGGTCATCTTTATTTTTAACCCCCCGGGCCAGTGCTTCTCTAAGTATTGGTCCAAACTGGGCGATGTCCGGCGCCCCCTGGGCAACCAGGGTCTATGCCAACCCAACGTCTTGCCCATCCGGTGTGCCCTGAGAACGAGATATGTGCAGCTCCTATCGGGATTTGTCGGCACATTCGGGTGGCTTTGCTGGTCTTGTTTTACCATTGTCGAAATGTTTTGTAATCGGGATTCCAAGTCTGATCGGGTCATCCTGGGAGAAGGAATATCATTCGTTGACCGTGAGAGCTTGTGATGGGCTAAGTTGGGACACCCCTGCAGGGTTTTGAACTTTCGAAAGCCGTGCCCGCGGTTATGGGCAGATGGGAATTTGTTAATATCCGGTTGTAGAAAACTTGACACTTAACTTAATTAAAATGCATCAACCGCGTGTGTAGCCATGATGGTCTCTTCTCGGCGGAGTCCGGGAAGTGAACACGGGTCTTGTGTTATGCTTGAACGTAAGTAGTTTCAGGATCACTTCTTGATCACTTCTAGTTCACGACCGTGCTTTGCTCCTCTTCTCGCTCTCATTTGCGTAAGTTAGCCACCATATATGCTAGTGCTTGCTGCAGCTCCACCTCACTACCCATTTTCCTAACCATAAGCTTAAATAGTCTTGATCGTGAGGGTGTGAGATTGCTGAGTCCCCGTGACTCACAGATTACTTCCAAAACTAGATGCATGTGCGGATGATGCCAGTGCAGGGGACGCGACCGAACTCAAGTGGGAGTTCGACGAGGATTCAGGACATTACTATGTTTCCTTTCCGGACGATCAGTAGAGGAGCCCAGTTGGGGCAATCAGGGATCTAGCATTAGGGGTTGTCTTTCTTTATTTGGTTTCATAGTCGGACCTTGATTGTATTCTGGATGATGTAATGTTATATTTATGTATTGTGTGAAGTGGCGATTGTAAGCCAACTCTTTATCCCTTTCTTATTCAATACATGGGATGTGTAAAGATTACCCCTCTTGCGACATGCCTACGATGCGGTTATGCCTCTAAGTCGTGCTCGGACACGTGGGATATATAGCCGCATCATGGGTGTTACAAATTAACTGCGCTGTGCTCCACAGTGGACAGGGACGACGTGATACTCGAGAAAAGATCCAACTCCACCTCTTTTAAACCAGCGGACGAAATAGTCAAATTCCAAGTCCATCCAACGGACCCCACAAAAACAGCATCCATCAGGGCACAGTTAAACCCCACTGTAGACGCCGCACTACGGGAGTTCCTGCGTGAGAATTGGGACATATTCGCCTGGCATCCTTCAGACATGCCAGGAATCCCATGCAGGCTGGCCGAGCATAGCCTTAACATTCTAAAGGGATTCAAGTCGGTCAAGAAGACTCTTCCGCGTTTCTCCGAACCTAAGCGACAAGCCATGGGAGAGGAGCTAGCCAAGTTACTAGAGGCCGGATTCATCAGAGAAATAAAACATCCGGACTGGCTAGCAAACATGGTAATGGTACCAAAGAAGGACAAATCCTGGCGCCTATGTGTCGACTTCAAGGACCTTAATAAGGCTTGCCCAAAGGATCCCTTCCCCCTCCCTCGCATTGATCAAATTATCGACGCCATCGCAGGACACGACTCACTGTGCTTCCTCGACGCATACTCCGGCTACCACCAAATTAAGAAGGCGGAGTCCGATCAAGCCGCAACGGCATTTATCACTCCATATGGCCCCTTCTGTTTTAACACAATGCCCTTCGGTCTCAAAAACGCCGGCGCAACGCATCAGCGCATGATTCAGACATGTCTGGAAAAGCAGATCGGCAAAACAGTGGAGGCATACGTAGACGACGTGGTCGTTAAAACCAGACACGTCGACTCCTTAATAGACGACTTGAGGCTCACGTTCGAAAATCTCCGAACATACGACATTAAGCTCAATCCGAAAAAATGTGTTTTCAGCGTACCCGCCGGAAAGCTCCTGGGCTTCATCGTCTCCAGTAGAGGAATTGAAGCAAATCCGGCTAAAATCCGAGCTCTGTCGCAGTTGGATATCCCAACTGACCTCAAGAAAATCCAGAAGTTAACTGGATGTGTGGAGGCCTTAAGCCGCTTTATCTCCCGATTAGGAGAAAAGGCACTCCCCCTTTATCGCCTTCTTCGGTGCACCGAACACTTCGAGTGGACGGACGTAGCCACGGCCGGATTGGAAGAAATAAAAGCCATCCTAGCCACCAACACAATCTTGGCCGTGCCAAATGTCGGCGAACCAATGTTGTTATATATAGCGGCAACTCACCAAGTTGTAAGCACAGTGCTCGTCGTCGAATGAGAGACGGACGGACATAAATTCCCACTTCAAAAGCCGGTATATTATGTATCCACTGTCCTCACTCCATGCAAATCACGGTACCAACAAAATCAAAATATAGCATACTCGGTATTCATGGCATCCCGGAAATTACGTCACTACTTTCAAGAGTGTTCAATTACGGTGGCCTCAGAAGTACCACTCAACGACATAATAAAAAACAGCGATGCCACTGGCCGGATTGCCAAATGGGCTATCAAGATCCTCCCGTTCGACATAACATATAGACCACGGCGAGCCATTAAGTCGCAAGTACTGGCCAATTTCGTCGCCGAGTGGACAGAAGCCGAACTCCCTAAAGAGTATGGCACGTACTCCAATTGGATCATGCACTTTGACGGCTCTAAAATGCTGGCTGGTCTGGGGGCTGGCGTCGTCCTAACGTCCCCCACCGGAGATACAGTCCAATACGTACTCCAAATACTATACACAGACTCCAACAACGTAGCCGAATACAAGGCCCTATTACACGGTCTCTGGATGGCAGTTTCCATGGGCATTCAACGCCTGGAGGTGCGTGGGGACTCGAACCTTGCAATATCTCAAATAAATGGAGACTTCGATGCCAAGGATCCGAAAATGGCGGCATATCGCAACGCCGTCCTCAAAATGCCAGCTCGGTTCGAGGGGCTTGCATTCCACCATGTGGCTCGGGAAAACAACCAGGCGGCAGATATCCTCGCCTGTATTGGCGCTAAACGCGATCCTGTCCCACCTAACATCTTCTTGGAAAGGCTGTTTAAGCCATCCGTGGTATGGGAAGGGGATACCGGTAACAATATTCCGGACCTGGCCACAACACCAGATACCGAACACTCTGACACAATCAGAGGCTCTGCCATCGAAATAACACCTTCAGCCCACGTGATAATGGCCGTCATCGCCCCGTGGACAGAACCATTCCTGGCCTACCTGACCAGGCAGGAACTACCCGAGGACCAAAATGAGGCACGCTGCATAGTGCGGCGATCTAAAGCCTGCAAGGTCCACGAGGGAGAGCTTTATAAGAAAAGCACTACCGGAGTCCTTCAAAGGTGCATCTCCGAAGAGGAAGGGCGGAAGCTTTTGGTAGAAATAAATGTTGCACTCGGCGGCTACCACGCCGCAGCCCGGTCCCTTGTAAGCAAGGCCTTCCGTACAGGTTTCTATTGGCCGATGGCCCGAGCAGATCCATAGTATTTGGTCCAACGTTGCATCGGTTGCCAGCTTTTTGCAAACCAAAGCCATATGCCGCCTACCTTTCTCCAAACAGTCCCCATTACTTGGCCCTTTGCGGTCTGGGGGATTGATATGGTCGGACCCCTTAAAGGGCGAACCCATAAGAAAAAATACTTACTGGTCATGGTGGATAAATTCACCAAATGGATAGAAGCCAAACCCGTTAAAATGACTGAATCCGGACGGGTGATAGACTTCATATCTGGGGTTGTACACGATTATGGCATCCCCCACAGCATCATCACTGACAACGGCACGAACTTTACAGCCGACGAGGTAAAACTTTGGTGCAGCAACATGGGCATCAAGCTCGATTATGCTTCTGTCTATCACCCGCAAACTAACGGTCAAGTCGAGCGAGCAAATGGCTTATCATGAGCGGCATCAAACCCAAATTAGTGTGGTCCTTAAAGGAATCAAACACGCACTGGGTAGAGGAGCTCGACTCCGTACTGTGGGGGATGCGGACCATGCCAAATCGCACTACCGGATACACACCGTTTTTTATGGTGTACGGCAAAGAGGCGGTTCTGCCTTGCGACATAATCCATGACTCACCTCGAGTGCGCATGTACGAAGAAAAAGAGGCCGAGCTCAATCCGCAGGACAGTTTGGATGCCCTGGAGGAGGAGCGCAACATGGCAAAAGCCTGTTCTGCATTCTATCAGCAACAGGCTCGAAGGTATCAAAGCAGAGAAGTATGGGCCAAAACCTATAGCGTTGGCGATCTAGTTCTACGCCTGCCGGAGAAGAAAAAGAACAAGCTCAAGCCCAAATGGGAAGGTCCCTTCATTATTGACCAGGTTCTGACGGGTGGAGCGTACCGTCTGCGGGATGCATTGGACAATCGACTCGAGCCAAACCCATGGAACACAGCCAGACTCCGAAGATTCTACGCCTAGTGCCGGACTCTATGTTCATCTCCTTACCCCCGTCAATTTTTTGCATATCCGTTATCTGTCTTTTCTCTCTTTCTATCCTCTTTTTTCTTCTCCTCAAGGCCTTAAAAGGCTAACTTGTGTCTTGACTACACAATCTTGACGCGCTAGCCGCGCTCATTATACCTGGCGGCTTCTTATACAGAAGCTTAATATAACTATTTTTCTGGGCTTTATGCCCCACACATGTGTTATTCTTCCGCATGTACCTTTTTCGCCATTATATGCATCGATATGACTTAAGTTTTGGCCAAGATGGGTTGCCTGGCTCTTGTATTTATGCCCTACGTTCCCGTTAATTCGGCTAGGGCATAAGGGGGGCACCTCTGCGATTGTTACTGCCGGGTCAGCCGGATGTGTACCTCAAACTGGGTGAAGCCGAAAGCTAGCGTTCTTAAGGGAATATTCGGTCGGTGAACAAAAGATGAATTTTATTTATTTTGATACATGCCTCCAGATGTTTATAGCCTGCGTCTCTTATCGCAGTTCGGACATGCACATTAGGACATGCGTACCCAGGGAAAGGAACCCTTAACGGAACTATTCTCCCTGGAAGATGTTTCTTACTATCCATGTAATATAACTTAGCTAGTTGGGTACTTGTCTATTCAAGCACTTATGACCCCTATGCCTGGTTTCCACGCATACCCCGGTTTTTACATAACCGAGCGGGTATTCGGATTCACTCCGGACTATCGGGTCGAGAGGTCAAAGCGAAAAGGTCCGCCATGACAAATGATTTACAATCTGGCTAGGGACATTATATATGTCACTTAAAGTACACAATCACTAAGACTAATTAAATTCTTCTTCTATACCATCCAACAGGCTGTCTAGCCTACAATCCTATTGGGAATACTTTACGGCTAATTCTACATGGTCATACACCAAACTGACGGGGATCTCTTTCCCATCAGGCCCCATAGGTCCGACCACGGCCGTGTTGTTTGGGTCAGCTTTGGTATATCGCATCTTCACCATGGCCCAGGCTTCCCTTGCACCTTGTCGGCAGGCTGATATCTTCCATAATCGGAAGCACCGCCTCGCTCCCTTGAGCTTCTCTATAAGCTCCCCCATGCCTACTGGCGGGGAGGTGGATGACCACAAGGCTTGGGCAATACCCTGCATCACCTACCAAACTTGTTCGTGCAGTTGTGAGAGCTCTGGTAGAAGATCACTCACAGACCCGGGCATCTCCTCCACGGGACGACCCGTCAGCATACCTGCAGACATAACTCTGTTAGCCGGCTTCTTCGCCGAACTCTTTCAAAAGTTCGTTCAAGCACTTACTGAAAATGCCGCGTCGAAGCCGCTTATTCTCCTTCACGGAGTCCGCAAGCTGGGCTCGAACATCTTTCAGTTCCACGCCCAGCTGGATATTGGCATCCTGGAGATTATTTTTCTCCCGCCTGACCCGCGTAAGCACACTCTCGCCAGCATTTAGCTGTCGATTAGCACGTTGCGCATTCTCCGGCACGGCCTCCGGATTCACTCCGGAGTCATCTGCAACATCTATTGTTAGATTTGCATGCCTGCCGCATACTATCTGGTACTTGTCATTCTTTGCAATGGAAACAAGTGTTACCAGAGGGGGCCTTCTCGGACTCCTTCAACGCGGCAACCGCGGCCCGTAGCTGGGCTTTGCACTCCTCCAGCTCTTGAGACAATTGGGTATTCTTCTCTATAAGAACCTGCACATATAATGATCCTTAAATCAGTTGTGTTAACTGTTTCAAGTCTCAGGGGCTACTGATATATATAATTGTTAGATTTTCTTACCCGTATATCCTTCACATACTGGTCTGTGGCTCTAGCAAGACCATTTTGAGCAGCGCGGATGTACACGTCTCCTGAGTTGAAGGCATCGAACGCCTCTTGGGAGAAACAAGCGTCATGAAGTACGGCCCAGCGACGCATGTGATTTATGGCGCTCTCCACTTTGGAATTTGTAGTGGATAGTCTATCCGCATCCTCTGTAGGAGGAGCATCTGGCGTTCGCCCCATGCTAGCTTCCGCCTCTATGTCCGGCCCTGGAGCCCGACTGGTCGAGGCGTGATCGGCAACCTCTCCGGATATAGTTCAACGAGCGTTTTTCCTACTAGGAAACATGGACGTCATTATATTTTAAGAAAGACGACAACCACGGAGCGAGGCTCTGTATCATACCTCTGTGCCGGCGTCTTAGTCCTGACCGCCTTCCTTTTTAGCCTACCCGGCTTTGGTGTCCCTTGTTGGCGGGTCACTGTGGGTTTGGCATGGCGTCCCGAGGGCCTTCCCTATAAAACACCATATGTGTACGGTAGGTGAAGTGCATAAAAGGGGATCCTTCTCGGAAGTTGGGACTCCGGTTTTTCTTACATGTGATGCAGGGATAGCCCAGGATAGTCGGCTATGATGGCCACCATGGCATCATCGCAGCTCAATTGATAGAATGTCCTGTCAATCAGCTCCACAAATATGTCCGGATCCTCTTCGAGTCCGGGATCGAGGGCCCGATCAGGGTCCTCCGGTTGTGGAGGTGGGCTGTTGACCTCCCTTACGACTTTTCGCAGTTCCTGTCATGAAACGGCAAGGTGAGTATTTATGACGAAGAATGTGGGAAGGTTGGGAGTAAAAAGTGACGGCTCACCCAGCTTGGGGGGTTGTACATGGAGAATCCATCTCGTGGCTTAATACGGATGAACTCCTCTTCCTCTCCCTTGAATAAATCAGAATTTTTTTTTGCTAAAGCAGCAACTGAGTCCGGCCCCTTACGCCCACAGCGGGTGGCATCATCTTCCCCGTTAAAGCGCCACATGGGGTGCCCTCGATATTGAACTGGTTGCACCCCCTGCACTATAAATATTGACATAACCTCGATCATTGTCAGTCCTGATAAAGCCAGCACTTTTATCCGGACCATCAGGTAAAGGACTTCTCCGTTATCTTCCTCCTGAGGGCTCCGTTGGCACCAACTTCAGCGTTTCTTCAAAGGGGCATTGTCGAACTCGGGAAGACCCATCCGAATAGGATCTAGAAGGGGGACGTCCTCCATTTAAAACCACTCTGAAGGCTAGTCTTCGGACGTCTTCTTCGGGGTACCGGATAGATAGTCGGTCCTGGCAATGCGCCATATTTCTGCTCCGCCCACTTGATATATTGACCCCTCCTGTGTGCGGGGCACAAGGTAGAATAGCCTCTTCCACAGCTTGAAATGAGCTTGGCAGCCCAGAAACAGCTCACAAAGAGCAACATAACCAGCGATGTGTAATATGGAAGCGGGGGTGAAATTATGCATCTGGAGGCCATAAAAATCCAAGAGCCCGTGGAGGAATGGATGGATCGGAAATCCAAGTCCCCTTAGTAAATAAGGGACAAGGCATACCCGCTCCCCCTTGGAGGGATTGGGGAAGCTCTCCGCTTGCTCCCCGCCATTATAGGTGGCGAGCTCGGCTCAAACGGGGACCATATACGCTGGAGGGAGAAATCCCTGGATCTATAACTCTACTAATTGGCTATGCGGGACGGAACACTTCTCCCAGTCACCGGGCTTAGGGCTACGGGAGCAGGAGGAGGAGCTGCGATGGCCGGCCATGTTGGAATGGATTTTTCCTAGCGCGCTCCGATGGATACTCGCCGTGGGAGGATGGTGTGGTCTGGATCTAAGAATCCCCGTCTCTTTAATATACAGTTTACCTACATGGCTAGGGTGGCGAATGTAAAAATGCCCTGGCACCTCGCATTCGCTCGACACGTGGAAGATAGCCCTTATTGGGCGCGAAAGCCAAGAAGTGCAACATTTATGGGGAGCCGGACACTACTCAGCAGATATTCAGAATTTGGAGAAGAACCCGCCTTGCAATGCCGAAGACAAATCTGCACGCCGGACTCATCGTCATTGAAGCCCGGTTCGGGGGCTACTGAGGGAGTCCTGGATTAGGGGGTCTTCGGACGGCCGGACTATATCCTTTGGCTGGACTGTTGGACTATGAAGATACAAGATTGAAGACTTCGTCCCGTGTCCGGATGGGACTCTCCTTGGCGTGGAAGGCAAGCTTGGCTATATGTAGATTTCCTCCCTTGTAACCGACTCTGTGTAACCCTAGCCCCCTCCGTTGTCTATATAAACTAGAGGGTTTAGTCCGTAGGACAACAACAATCATACCATAGGCTAGCTTCTAGGGTTTAGCCTCTACGATCTCGTGGTAGATCAACTCTTGTAATACTCATATCATCAAGATCAATCAAGCAGGATGTATGGTATTACCTCCATCAAGATGGCTTGAACCTGGGTAAACATCGTGTCCCCGCCTCCTGTTACCATCCGCCTTAGACGCACAGTTCGGGACCCCCTACCCGAGATCTGCCAGTTTTGACACCGACAATATGCCTCTTTTTGAGTTTCTTGATTGTTCGATTGTTTGTAGTAGCATATGTCCAGTTTCAAAAGATATCTTTGGTTGTTCGTAGTATGCCTTGTTTATTCCAGTTATTCACAATGTGATGTTCTATATGTGCAAGTATGAATTGTTGTGCTTATCATGCTTCTCAATGTACCTACACAGGACAGTTTTTGGAACGACTGTTGTTTTCCATCGAGGTTAGTTTCATCCCATGACTTATATCTGCTCACTGTCCAGGATATCGGTAGCTGGTACCATATAGGTCGACGGCTGATGAGGGACTATCGGTGAATCTGACTTTTAACTAAATATATCTGCAACCCATTTATCGTTAGGTTAACTAGGGCCATATGTAATATATCTGAGGCTACATAGCAACCTGCACTGTACTTAATGTCTAAATATGCAATCGTAGGCTACATAGCAACAAGGAAGAGTGTTACATTAATGTTCTAATGATGTCTAGATATACATAGAAGAGCATCAACAGCAACAACAACACAACCCTGTTTGGATACTCAAGTTAGCTAGAGGTTAGAGTTAGTTTCTAGCTCATTACTAACCCTGAACTAACTCCATCCAAAGAGTTGTTTGGATGGCAGGGTTAGATTGGCAATAAATGCACTAGGAGAAGTAGCTCCAATTAGCACCTCTTGGGTTGGTTAGTTTTTTCGGCTGGGTTATAGATGCAACTAGCTCAAACTAGCCCTCATGTTTAGATATACTTTAGGGCTATTTGAGCCCGAACTAGCTCAAACTAACTGTAACCCCTGGATACATCAGCAGTTATTCAGCCAATAATTTGTAAGAATGCACTAAACTCCTTCCGTCCCATAATATAAGATGTTAATTCATCTAATATGTGAGTATATTGGATATTATAAGATACTCCCTCCGTTCCTAAATATTTGTCTTTTTAAACATTTCAAATGGACTACCATATACATATGTATATAGACATATTATAAAAGAGTGTTGTACTACATCATTGTGCAATTGCTGTTTAGCTTCTAATATTAACTTGGTGCTTTTAGGTACATATATCATTGGTAAAGATCCGCACTTCGACCCTTTCTGCGTATGGGGCAATGAGATATCGATGAACCAGCATCAAGTGAGGAAGCTGATAAAGATTTTTAGTAAAATGTGTTGGAGATATGCCCTAGAGGCAATCATGTATGATAATATTTCCTATGTGTTTATGAATAAAGATAGTCCTTGGACATTATCAATGATGTGTATTAGCAAGTATGTGACTTGTTTGTGGGACTATGCATTGTATGATGATTGTCCTAAAAGGTCCCTAGTCAAAGGGGCTGTGTGGACGCGCAGCCAACTAGACTAGCATATGACACGGTCGATGGCTTGGTCTCACTAGCCATGGAGCATTGGATGCTAACCGGATAATATGGACTTGGAAGGATCTGGTCGGATTCGACGTAGTCGGATCCGAGTCAAGATAAGGTCCGAGTCGGACAGACCCAACTATGAGACGCAGCGATATGCCACCAGTGAGTCTCTAGTACAACATATGTTCTATGTCCTAAGACCTGAGCTGACGCATGTACTCGGGATGGTGACAGACTTTCTTTGGGCTGACCAAACGCTACTCCGTAACTGGGTAGTTATAAAGGTAGGTTTCGGGTTTGTCCAAAACCATGCTGCGAGACATGGTCGAGCAAGATGGGATTTGCCCCTCCGATCAGGAGAGATATACTCTGGGCCCCTCGTGTGATCCAACCAGGATAAGCATGGCCATGCGACAAGGATTATGAGATAATCCGGTTTGTGGTCGGCATCCCTGGAACGAGAAAGAGGTCGGGCTAGCACAAGGATGACAGACTCGCCTTGAGCCCGACAACATATATCATGTGGCAAAAGGAATGGAAGTATGATATACAGGTTCGCCTAACCAGCTTCATAGTCTGTTTGGTGTTCGGCATGCCTTGCTAGAGGCCACTACCAACTATGCAGTTTGGAGGTGATCCAAACTACGACCAAGTTGGCTTGAACCTAAGGGGTCGCGCGCTTAAGGGAAGGAACCTACAAGGTCGGATCCGAGCTGTATTCGGATTGTGGCCGAGTAGACTTATGGGCTTTAGGGTCCGTGCAAGGCCCAAGTGTTGAGCCTGCGACGGACGCCTATATAAAGTGGAGGTGCCACACACTCATGCGATTGATCGCTTCGGTGCTGTCACTAGGGTTTGCATGTGTTGCGAGTAGACACCTCCACTTGCCGCCGGTTGTGTGATCGGACCTAGAAGTCTGCCGCATGACGTTCCTCCTGCACGCGCAGATACCGTTAGTGGCGGTGCACTTGCACCACTCCGGCAAACCTGTACGTGGGAACCGACTACCGGCTGTAAGAGGAGATCGAACGAGGAGGAGACGATCCACGTGGACGCGCTGCCCCAACTCTTCTTCCGCTGCACGGCACTGCATGTCTGGTGGTAACGGACTGTGATCCATCTCCCGTAGCATGTTCTTGGTTGTTCTGCGTGTAGGAAATTTTAATTTGTAGTCGATGCACCCTGACGTAGAACCCAACAAAATGGGTCCAAAGATGGCAATTAAACTATTTGTTTACACTTTATCCAAGACAACAGCGAACTGTAGGATGGTAAGTAAGAACTCTGCAGCCTTCTTTTTACTGCCCATAATGAGTTGTGTTAGATGATAATGTCCAAATCTTTTGCCTTTGCAGTGGTTGCCAAAGCAGTTTACTCAAGATTACCTCTCAAAGTACATGATTTATGGGCATGCAAAGGTTAAAGTATTTCTACCAGAACACGATGATTATCTAGATGTTTTCATGAATACTGTGAAGGATGGGCGGTCGGCCATCACAAGGGGTTGGACTAGAGTCGTGCGTGCCTTCTGCACGGAGGAGGGCACAATATGGGCATTCCGCTTCACCTTGTTCAGCAACCAGAATATATTTTGGCTCTTTCTTTACCGTCTTTAATAATACAAGGATACAACTGTGGTTCATCAATCTTTATTTGGTTCTTATGTAATTCTTGAACATATGTACCTATGAATCGAATAATGCATTGGTTGTTTGAACCTGATTGATATGAATAAAGCTGTAGCATACATTCAAATTCAAATTCGAATCCGGTACAATTTGAAATAGTAGCAATTAAGTTACGGTGAAATTACGCTCTCCAGGTTGTTACGGCACACACGGTTGGTAAAACACAAATGTTTGCGATATACACCATACTCTGAGATGATTCACATAGAGGAAACGTGTGCAAGCATGCACACAATTGCCGTTTCCAAAGCGTCTGTGATGTCAGACAATATCACAAATGGTGCGGGCAAACTTAATTTTTGTGTTAGTTGCCTTATTGTACATGATTCACAGCCATGAACTGTTTTTGATGAAGTATGCATCGTAAACGTTGCACCATAGAATAGCGTGCGCGATAGTTGTTGTGTACGATAATGTTACGACGGTCCGACGTTTCGTAATCCTGTCTGACACTCGTATGACGATTAGCTAATCTTCTTAATAGTGAACCGTTTGTGATGGGCCGTGCATCATACACGTTCTATAATAGTGAGCCGTTTGTGATGAGCCGCACATCATAAACGTAGTACCACAGAATACCGACTACGATGGCAATGTGAGCAGAAACGAGTAGGAGTATTGTAGGGTCCCTATCCCCGATGGTTTCCAGGTCATGTGGGAAGGACCCCTCTATCGCCCACACTCACTT
This sequence comes from Triticum urartu, assembly GCF_003073215.2. NCBI lineage: Eukaryota > Viridiplantae > Streptophyta > Magnoliopsida > Poales > Poaceae > Triticum > Triticum urartu. The sequence continues at coordinate 232,737,041 of NC_053024.1, forward strand.
GGCGACGATTCCAAATGCCATCGTGGAAAGGGGTTAAAAACCGTTTGTTCAGGACCGACGTGTGATACGTCTCCAACGTATCTATAATTTTTGATTGTTCCATGCTATTATATTATCTGTTTTAGATGTTTATAATGGGCTTTAATATGCTATTTTATATTATTTTTGGGACTAACCTATTAACCAGAGGCCCAGTGCCAGTTTCTGTTTTTTTGCCTATTTTAGTGTTTCGCAAAAAAGGAATATCAAGCGGAATCCAAATGGAACGAAACCTTCACGAGGATCTTTATTGGAACAAACGCAAACTAGGAGACTTGGAGTGGAAGTCTGGAACTCCGTGAGGCGTCCACGAGATAGCAGGGCTCACCCCCATCCTCGTGGGCCCCATGGAGCTCCACCGACGTACTTCTTTCGTCTATATATACTCTTATACCCTAAAAACATCAGGGGGAGCCACGAAACCACTTTTCCACCGCCGCAACCTTCTGTACCCGTGAGATCCCATCGGGGGCCTTTTCTGGTGATCTGCCGGAGGGGGATTCGATCACGGAGGGCTTCTACATCAACACCATAGCCTCTCCGATGATGTGTGAGTAGTTTACCACAGACCTTCGGGTCCATAGTTATTAGCTAGATGGCTTCTTCTCTCTCTTTGGTTCTCAATACAAAGTTCTCCTCGATGTTCTTGGAGATCTATTCGATGTAATACTTTTTGCGGTGTGTTTGCCGAGATCCGATGAATTGTGGATTTATGATCAAGTTTATCTATGAATAATATTTGGTTCTTCTCTGAATTCTTATATGCATGATTTGATATCTTTGCAAGTCTCTTCGAATTATCGGTTTAGTTTGGCCTACTAGATTGATCTTTCTTGCAATGGGAGAAGTGCTTAGCTTTGGGTTCAATCTTGCGGTGTCCTTTCCCAGTGACAGTAGGGGCAGCAAGGCACGTATTTTATTGTTTCCATCGAGGATAAAAGATGGGGTTTATATCATATTGCTTGAGTTTATCCCTATACATCATGTCATCTTGCTTAAAGCGTTACTCTGTTCTTATGAACTTAATACTCTATATGCATGTTGGATACCGACCAATTTGTGGAGGAATAGTAGTAGATGTAGAATCGTTTCGGTCTACTTAACACAGACGTGATGCCTATATTCATAATCATTGCCTAGATATTCTCATAACTATGCGCTCTTCTATCAATTGCTCAGCAGGAATTTGTTCACCCACCGTAATACATGCTATCATGAGAGAAGCCACTAGTGAAACCTATGCCCCCCGGGTCCCTTTCTTATTATATCGCATCTCTTTTATTATCGCATCTCGTTTACTATTTTGCAATCTTTACTTTCAAATCTATACCACAAAAATACCAAAAATATTTATCTTACTATCTTTATCAGATCTCACTTTTGCGAGTGACCGTGAAGGGATTGACAACCCCTTTATCGCGTTGGTTGCAAGGTTCTTGATTGTTTGTGTAGGTACTAGGTGACTTGCGTGTTATCTCCTACTGGATTGATACCTTGGTTCTCAAAAACTGAGGGAAATACTTATGCTACTTTGCTACATCATCCTTTCCTCTTCAAGGGAAAACCAACGCATGCTCAAGAGGTAGAAAGAAGGATTTCTGTCGCCATTGCCGGGAAGATCTATGCTCAAGTCAATACATACCAAGTACCCATCATAAACTCTTCTCCCTTGCATTACATTATTTGCCATTCGCCTCTCGTTTTCCTCTCCCCCACTCCACCTTTGCCATTTTATTCCTCCTTTTCCGTTAGCCTTCTTTCGCTATGTGTTAGATCATTTGTTTCACCTTCATGGCTAGTCCTTCTATCATTGTTAGTACTCACGATAATGAAGTTCTTAATTTTAAACAAAGGGAGGGAGAAAATCTAAAGGATGCTTGGTATAGAATTTGCAACGCTCAGAATAAATCCACTAGAAAGCAATACTTCCGTTCTTCTTCGCAATTTTTATGTTGGCTTCACCCCTTGGAATAGATATATTCTTGATACCATTACCGGAGGGAATTTCTTGGGTAGCCATACTTTTGATTCTTATAATGCTATGATAGATTTGTTAGGCCCATCACCTCTTTTGGTCAATGGAACTATTTTAACCTTGGAACATGTTATGCAAAGGCTTGATATTATTGAAAATAAAATTGCCACCGTAGAGTTGATCAAGAATTTGGATAAAAAGATTCACAACCTAATTACCCAATATGGATCTAAGGTAGGAGTTACTCTGAATTTTTTTAGGGAAAAGGAACCCATAGTTAATGAAAAGATAGATCCAGATTCCACTAGAATTGATAAACTTGAGTATATTATTACCAACTTGGGGTCTGCTCTTTCAGCCGTTAGAAACACCTCAAACCCTCATCCTACCAAATTTGCCAAGTTTATGTATGTTCCTAAAAATAAGGGTGAATCCTCTAGTAAGGAGAATGAAGATCTCAAATCAATAAGTGTTCACCCCAACCTTTTCGCTATCATTAAGGAACCTTTTGCTACAAATGAATTTCTTGATTTCTTTCCTAGGAGTTTGATCTTGAACAAAAACAAAGAACCTCCTAAGGAGTATGAGTGTTCAATTGAAGAATTGCCTACCAAATATGACAATACCTAGATCCATTCTTGCTTTTATGCCTAGCTAGGGGCGTTAAACGATAGCGCTTGTTGGGGGGCAACCCAATTTTATTTTTCTTCTTCACTTTTTGTTCCTGTTTAGTAATAAATAATTTATCTAGCCTCTGTTATGATTGTGTTTTTTATGTTTTAATTAGTGTTTGTGCCAAGTAAAGCCTTTAGGATCTTTTTGGGTGATTGTTGTTTGATCTTGCTGAAAAAACAGAAAGTATGCGCTCATGAAAATAATTTTCATTTTTTTACCAGAGAGCGATAAAATACCAATTCCAACTGAAGTAGATCAATTCATAAATTATTTAGGTCTTCCTAATTTTTCAGAATTTTTGGAGTTATAAAAGTATTTGGAACCTCCAGATTGCTACAGACTGTTCTGTTTTGACAGATTCTGTTTTTTGTGTGTTGTTTGCTTATTTTGATGAATCTATGACTAGTATCGGGGGGTATGAACCATAGAGAAGTTGGAATAAATTAGGTTTAAAACCAATATAAATAAAGAATGAGTTAATTACAGTACATTAAAGTGGTGGTTTGCTTTCTTATACTAACGGAGCTCATGAGATTTTCTGTTAAGTTTTGTTTTGTAAAGTTTTCAGGTTTTTTGGGTAGAGATTTGATGGATTTTGGAACAAGGAGTGGAAAGAGCCTAAGATTGGGGATGCCCAAGGCACCCCAAGGTAAAATTCAAGGACAACCAAAAGCCTGAGTTTGGGGATGCCCTGGAAGGCATCCCCTCTTTTGTCTTTGTCTATCGGTAACTTTACTTGAGGCTATATTTTTATTCACCACATGATATGTGTTTTTCTTGGAGCGTCTTGTATGATTTGAGTCTTTGTTTTTTAGTTTACCACAATCATCCTTGCTGTACACACCCTTTTGGAGAGACACACATGAATCAAAATTTATTAGAATACTCTATGTGCTTCACTTATATCTTTTGAGGTTAGATAATTTTGCTCTAGTGCTTCACTTATATCTTTTTAGAGCACGGTGGTGGTTTTATTTTATAGAAATTATTGATCTCTCATGCTTCACTTATATCATTTTGAGAGTCTTTTAGAACAACATGGTAATTTGCTTTGGTTATAAAATTAGTCCTAATATGATGGGCATCCAAGATGGGTATAATAAAAACTTTCATATAGAGTGCATTAAATACTATGGGAAGTTTGATACTTGATAATTGTTTTGAGATACAAATATAGTGATATTAGAGTCATGCTAGTTGAGTAATTGTGAAATTGAGAAATAGTTGTGTTGAGGTTTGCAAGTCTCGTAGCATGCACGTATGGTAACCGTTGTGTGACAAATTTGAAGCATGAGGTGTTCTTTGATTGCCTTCCTTATGAGTGGAGGTCGGGGACGAGCGATGGTCTTTTCCTACCAATATATCGCCCTAGGAGCATGCGCGTAGTGCTTGGTTTTGATGACTTGTAGATTTTTGCAATAAGTATGTGAGTTCTTTATGACTAATGTTGAGTACATGGATTATACGCACTCTCACCCTTCCACCATTGCTAGTCTCTCTTGTGCCGCGCAACATTCGCCGGTACCATAAACCCATCATTTACGTTCCTCAAAACAGCCACCATAACTACCTATTATGGCATTTCCATAGCCATTCCGAGATATATTGCCATGCAACTTTCCACCGTTCTGTTTATAATGACATGCTTCATCATAGTGATATTGCTTTGCATGATCATGTAGTTGACATCGTATTTGTGGCATGCCCACCAATCATAATTTTTTATACATGTCACTCTTGATTCATTGCACATACTAGTACACCGCCGGAGGCATTCACATAGAGTCATATTTTTTCTAAGTATCGAGTTGTAATTCTTGAGTTGTAAGTAAATAAAAGTGTGATGATCTTCATTATTAGAGCATTGTCCCATGTGAGGAAAGGATGATGGAGACTATGATTCCCCCACAAGTCGGGATGAGACTCCAGACGAAAAAAGAGGCCATAAAAAAGAGAGAGGAAGGCCCAAACAAAAAAATGAGAGAAAAAGAGAGAAGGGGCAATGTTACTATCCTTTTTCCACACTTGTGCTTCAAAGTAGCACCATGATCTTCATGATAGAGAGTCTCTTATGTTGTCACTTTCATATACTAGTGGGAATTTTTCATTATAGAACTTGGCTTGTATATTCCAATGATGGGCTTCCTCAAATTGCCCTAGGTCTTCGTGAGCAAGCAAGTTAGATGCACACCCACTTAGTTACTTTTGTTGAGCTTTCATACACTTATAGCTCTAGTGCATCAGTTGCATGGCAATCCCTACTCACTCACATTGATATCTATCGATGTGCATCTCCATAGCCCATTGATATGCCTAGTTGAGGTGAGACTATCTTCCTTCTTTCTGTCTTTGTCGGTGAGAACGACACCTATGGGATCACATGGAATCCCTTCTACGGTTGGCGGGCGCGGGGCTGTGGAAAGAGCGAGTTTAGAAGATCAACACGGGGGAGTTTATCCATGTTCAGGCTGCAAGTGATGCATAATACCCTACTCATGCTGGTTTTTGTTTATCTGGAGCTCTTGGAGTAGCTACAAAGCGTGCAGGGTCCAAAAAGTCTTAATCCTCCTCTAGTATACCTCGGGCCTCCTTTTATAGTCAAAGGTGGGGGGTGCCACTGTCGGATTTCGGGTTCCGGCAGACCCTTAAGGTTTGAACACTGGGGTGCGCGCGGAGATTTCGCCCTCTACCTACCTGCGCCCCACCGCCGCGCTAAGATCTAAGCTATGGAAAGAACAGCACAAGAGACACAGGGTTTATACTGGTTCGGGCCACCGTTGTGGTGTAATACCCTACTCCAGTGTGTGGTGTGGTGGATTGCCTCTTGGGCTGATGATGATGAGCAATACAAGGAAGAGCAGCCTCGCGAGGGTCTGTTCTTGGCTGGGGGGATGAACTGCTAGGAGGAGTTCAGTCACCCTTCTCTCTCTCCCTTCTCGATTCTCTCTCTGATTTCGATCCGATCTCTGATCTCTCCTCTACCCTGTGGGTGGCTAGTCCTATTTATAGGCAAAGGCCCTGGGCCTCTTCCCAAATATTGAGCGGGAAGGGCGCCAACAATTGTCCATTTTGAAGGGGAACATCTGGTACACTTATCCTAACTAAAGTTGGTCCTCGCCTGCCAAAGGCTTTGGTGGTGACGCTGGCTTGGGCTCCACAATGACTTCCTCCCTGCCGTTGGACTGGTCTTGGTCTTGTTGCACCGAAACGGGTGCCTTTGCTTGATGCTCTCGCCTGCGCTTGCTCCCTTTGCACCAAAGAGGAAAGGAGGGCACTGCACGGCTGGCGCCCGCCTCGCACCCTTGGTCGTCATGGCTTGCGTCACGGGCACCTCGTGAGGTACCCCGCCTTGATCTCTCTGCCTCCTCGCGAGCCAGCCTGATGAGGCCGTGCCCGAGGAAGCTCCGTGTCGTCCGCCCCGCGAGGCTTGGCCCCTCGCGAGGGTCTTGGGTCTGTGTTGATGAAGATGGGCCGTGCTGGGCCCCCTTTTGAGCCATGCCACGGGCCGCAGGCAGGCAAGTCTGGGGACCCCCGTTCCCAGAACGCCGGCAGTAGCCCCCGGGCCCAAGGCGCGTCCGGACTTGGCCATGTAGGGAGGTGAAAGGGCAAGAGCGAAGCGCCGCAGGCCCTAACAGCCTGCGGCCTTGGGCGCCGTGTGGCGGTTGATTGGACGTGGGCGTCTCCACTTCCCACGGTGCCTCGGCAACTGCACGGACTGGACAAGTCCCTGCATGCAAAGCGGGTCATGATTACTTGCGATCGTGGAGGTCGGCGGTTGCCCTTCGCCGACCATAAGTACGGAACGGCGCGCGCCCTTCCAGTCCATCCCTTCTTGCTTCTCCTTCTTCCCGGTTCTTGCTCCGTCTTGCTGCGATGGCTCCGATCCGCCGGTTCTCGGCAGCAGAGAAGGGAAAGGCTCCCCGAGAGGAACCAGACCTGCTCCTGCCGAAGAAACGGCTCGCCCTCCGCGGCCGGGATGAGGGGGCCCATCAGGTGGTGTCGAGGCCCTGGTGCGAGCGGCCACCGCCGGGGTTCCCGCTTCCCTTGTACGCCCACATCGAGGGCTCTGAAGGAGTCAATGCCGATCGCCACGAGCGGCGCTGCCGTCGGCGCCTACGGGTCACGAAGGTGTGGGTCATCCCCCCTGGGGTCCACACCGAGGGCTCCTCCCGAGAGTTCGTGCTCCACGCCGCCATGCCTCCTCCGTCTTGGATTCACCTTCCTCCCTTCTTCGCCTCCATTATCCCGCAGGGAGAACTCCTGAAGCTTTAGCTGCAGCACGCCGGCTGCAGCACCCTCGCGACCGAGGCAGAGGTCATGGTCGTTGCCCCGGGCGAGGTCTTCATGACTCGAGGCTGGAGCGAAATCGCCCGGGTTTGCAGGACAAGAGGCGCCCTCGCGATCCACTTGGAGTATGACGGTGCTTCGGTGATGTTCTTCAAGGTCTTCGATGCTAACGGGCGCCGGCTGGAGTGCTGCCCCGGGAGAGGTGGTCGGGACCCTGCTATGGCGAGGACTGGGCCCACCAACCGCTCCCTTGGCGGCTCCTCAGGCGGCGGAGGCGTCGGAGGTTCCAGCGACTCCGGTGAGCTCTTCGCGACTCCGGAGACGAGCGACGACAGCTACGAACCCCCGAGCCGGCGCCGCTCCTGGAGCAGGGCGGGCTCGTCAGGCCGTCGCCGACTCTGATCTAGATGGGGTTAGCGCCGGTGCTTGACGGCCCACTGTTGATGATGGCGTCTTTTGCAGGGGTGCGTGTAGTCAGCGTCCTTTTAGGATCTGTTCCCTGCGAGGAATCAAAGACGCGTCCCGTGGGGGCTTGTAAGGTGCCTGTGATCCTGTTTTGTTAATATAACCCTTGTCGTAGAATTGTGCGAGTTGCTCATTCCGTCTTAGCTCAGTTCCCCCTTTTGAACCTCACAAGGGCTTGGTGCTCTGCGCCAACAGGTCCCAGTCCCAAGGCGGCTTCAGCCGTCGCTGGTATGCCAAGTCGCGATGCCGTGGTCAAGGCCAGGAGGTGAGCGACCCGGGGTCCGGTAAGAACCCCTGAGTCGCAATGCTCAGGAGGTCCCCTTTGGCGCTCAAGCAGCCGTCGTTCGGTGATAAAGGAGAGCGGCGTCGCTAACACAGGATTGCATTAGGTGTGGGGATGGTGCCACGGTAGCTGGTGCTTCCGGGTGGTGACTTATCTCGAGAATCAGGGGCCGCTCTCTGGTGTGTCGCTGGGTCCGTGCATCGGCAGGCGTGAGGTTGCTCGGCGAGGTCCTCGCGTGTCCCTCCCCTCTCGCCTTTGCTCCCCTTTCCGCTCTACGTCCTCGGGTCCCGGCCCTCGAGCGAGTCTCAGCCGTCGCTGGTATGCCAGGTCACGATGCCGTGGACAAGGCCAGAGGGTGAGGGCTGGAGAGCCAGTAGGAGCCCTGAGTCGCGATGCTCAGGCACCCCCCTTTAACGTGCAAGCGGTTCGCGCGGATGAGAGTGAAGGAGACAACGCAAGGGCCTCGCCTGACGCAGCTCCTTTAGGAGATCCTGTAGACCCATCATAGAAAGAACGAGGGGTTGCCATGACAATTGACAGTCAGCCGTTGGATGCTTTCGAGGGGCGATGAGGCACTGAAGGCTTGACGAGGCGGCGCCATGCGGGGCTGCTGCGGCCAGAGCTCAGCCATTCAGGTTTGTCGGCGTTGCAGGGACGGACCCATGCGCAAGCATCGTGACGTTTGGGAGCAGCTCCGTCAGTTGGCGTCAGTTGAGCGGGCAACTAGGTCAAACACATTAGCCGCAAAGGAGTGGGTTCATTCAAATAGATGCTGGGAAGGTGGACATCACTGGGTCTGGCCCGAGCGACTTGGGGATGATGCATCCCGAGGGGCGCCCCCAACAAGGTAAGCTAACAACATAAAATAAAAGGGATACATGCCGCAGGGACGGTCCCACGCGGCCTGGGAATAATGCAGCCCTGGGGGGTGCTCCCAGCTGGAAATGAAACTTGAAAGATGTCACCTGATGATGTTGAGGACGAAGGAGTGTTGGCATAGCAGACTCGGTGGGCTGCGGAAGCCGATCCTCACGAGCCCCCAGGCCCAGGGGCCTTGGGAGGCTCCGGAGGCGCTGGTGGCTCCTTGCGGACCATCTCCATCTCCGTCAGGGCTGCGGAACGTCTGGCCTCTTGAGCCTCCATGATACCCCTCATGAGGCGCTGGTATGTGGTAGCCGCGTTCGGCAAGCCGTAAGGCATGCGAACGTAGCTGTGGGGTGGACCTTCGCAGTGCCCCACTCGCGAGGGCCAGAGGCGCTCCAGAGAGGCGACTCGATTGAGCCCTGGTATGTCGATGCAGACGCGCAGCCCACCACCCCCGCCTCGATGGGGAGCCACAGCTGGTAGGCGGCGGCCGCCTTTCATGACTCTTGACTCCTGTAGCTCCTGAATGGCCTTGCTGATGAACTCCTGAGGGTCTGGCTCTCCTTGCCTTACTCCTTCTTGAGGGAAACGTGCTTCAAAACACGCCTCCATGTGGTGCCCAAGCACCTCCCTCATGATCTTAGCCAGGTTGGTGGCCCTCCACGGGAGAGCCCCCGAGCCCTGCCTGAGTAGGGCGCCGGGCACGCTTTCCTATGCGATGGAAGGAGGTTCCCCCTGGGCAGGCGCGGGCCCTGAGGGGCCTGCCTCATGAGGGGCCGGGCCGAACGATGTTTTCTTCTTCTTGGGGGCGGTCTCGGGAAGCCTCCTGCTTCCGCGATCCGGGTCTTCCAGTGATGCAGCCTGAAAGGCTCGTTCCAGGGAACACATCGCGTCCTTCTCTTCATAGGGCACCGTGATGACTCCGCCACTTCCTGGCATGTTGAGGACGTTGTAGCCGTGTTGAGTTACGGCCATGAACTTGGCCAGCGCTGGGTACCCAAGGATGGTGTTGTACGGCAGGCGAATGTGAGCGACGTCGAAGTCGATGAGCTCGGTGCGGTAGTTGTCGCGTGCCCCGAAGGTGACAGGGAGGCGGACCTGCCCAATCGGGACCATGGAGCCGTCGGTGACTCCGGAGAAAGGCTTTGTTGGCTGAAGCTGGTTGTAGGGCACTTGGAGATTGTTGAATGTTTCCACGGACAGGACGTTGAGCCCTGCCCCGCCATCGATGAGGGTCCTGGTGACCACCACGTTGCTGATGATTGCGGAACAAAGCATCGGGAGGACTCCGGCTGTGGCCGCACACTTGAGCTGATCTGCTGAGCTGAACGTGATGGCGCACGCTGACCACCTGAGAGGGCGCGTGGCTTCGAGCTTGGGGAGGAGTGCATTCACTTCGCGGGCGAACTGCTTGAAGATGCGTTGAGAGGCTGGGGCTTGAGCCCTGCCCAGGATGCAGGCGATCGCGCGCGGCTCCTGGAAGCCCCCAGCCCCCTCGTCCTGATGGCGGTCCTCGTTTCTCCTTGGCTGCGGCGGCAGCGGAGGGAGGCCTGCGTTGCCTGGCGGGCGATCCTCGCGAGGCTGATCCCTCCAGTCTCCCTCGCGAGGCTGGTCTTGCCAGCGATCCTCGCGAGGTTGATCGCGCCACCCTTGGCGCGGGCAGCGGTCTTCCCAGCGCCCTGCGTTCCTTCCTCCTCCTTGACCGTAGCCCCGGTCACCGCAGTCGGGGCGACGGCCGATCCTTATTTCTCACACGGCTTGGAGCTCTTGACATTCATTGGTGTTGTGGGTGTGGAGGTCGTGGTACACACAGTACCGACTGCCCTTGGAAGATTCAGGCTCATCTCTGCCCCGCTTGGTGTCTGGTTCTGCCGCGAGCACGGCAGCCCCCTTGCGCTTCACATCCTTGGCCTTGGGCTTCTTCTCTTCTGGGTCCGCGGCAGGCAACTCGAGGAGCTAGAGACACCCTTCTTCAGCCCTGGCGCACTTGGTTGGCAAGTTGAACAACTCCAAGGAAGTGCACAGGTCTTCATGCATCGCCAGCTCCTCCTTCATCTTGACATCGCGCACGCCGTCGGAGAAGGCTGAGATGATGGCCTCCTCGGTCACCTTGGGAATCTTGAGGCATGCGTTGTTGAAGCGCTGGATGTACTTCTACAGGGTCTCTCCGGGTTGTTGCTTGATGCGGCGCATGTCGCTCACGGCGGGTGGCCGGTCGTGAGTACCTTGGAAGTTGGCGATGAAGCGGGTGCGCATCTCGTCCCAGGAGGAGATCGTGCCTGGAGCCAGGTTCAGGAGCCAGGTGCGGGCCCCGTCCTTGAGCGCCATGGGAAATCAGTTCGCCATGACCTTCTCGTCTCCGTTGGCAGCTTCGATGCCCAGCTCATAGAGCTGGAGGAACTCCGCACGGTCGGCCGTGCCGTCGTAACGAGGAGGCAGGTCTGGCTTGAACTTGCCGGGCCATGCGATGCTGCGTACCTCGGTGGTGAAGGCACGACAGCCTGCTGTGGCCATGGGAGGCCTTGGGTGACGGAGAGCTTGGTCTTGCATGTCCCCACGTGCTGCAACTGGGAGCAGCGCGGGGTCTTGACGTGCGGGAGCAGGAACATGGTCGCGACGTGCTGGAGCAGGGAGCGCCCGGGCAGCTTCTTGCGGGCAAGGGACTTCTTGGCAGCTCTGCTCTTGCCGCGCTGGCACCTGACGGAGCGGGTTCCGCCCAGGGGCCCCGTGCCTTGGAGCCATGGCTCCTTCTTGAGGAGGAGGCGGCTGGGGTGCTGCCAGGGCTTCATCGCCCACGCGAGGCGGGGTGCGGTGTAGCGGAACGGACGGCGCAGGAGAGCCACCTGCGGCGCGGACGAGCTCGGCGATGCAGTCGAGCCATTCTTCGTAGACGTCGTCGACGGGACGGCAGCTCGAACCTCCATGGGTGCGCAGAGCGCGCAGGACGAAGAACCAGCTGGGGTGAGCGAGGGAGTAGCAGTGCGGCCGTCTTGCCGCATGGACAGATGCTGAGACGACGCTTGCTGCTCGTCCCCCGCTGGTCCGGTGGCGGCGTTGACGGCAGGTGACGGGGAACGGTGAGGACGCCCGCCGACAGGAGCCGTCTGGGCGACATGGGAAGCGAGAGCGGCCCGGCACTCGGCGCGGGCCCGACGAGCGTCTGACATGGACGCGATGGTCGGAGGAGAACGGGGTGGTGGAAGACGAGTTCCGGCGCACCCCTACCTGGCGCGCCAAATGTCGGATTTCGGGTTCCGACAGACCCTTGAGGTTTGAACACTGGGGTGCACGCGGAGATTTCGCCCTCTACCTACCTGCGCCCCACCGCCGCGCTAAGATCTAAGCTATGGAAAGAACAACACAAGAGACACAGGGTTTATACTGGTTCGGGCCACCGTTGTGGTGTAATACCCTACTCCAGTGTGTGGTGTGGTGGATTGCCTCTTGGGCTGATGATGATGAGCAATACAAGGAAGAACAGCCTCGCGAGGGTCTGTTCTTGGCTGGGGGGATGAACTGCTAGGAGGAGTTCAGTCACCCATCTCTCTCTCTCTTCTCGATTCTCTCTCTGATTTCGATCCGATCTCTGATCTCTCCTCTACCCTGTGGGTGGCTAGTCCTATTTATAGGCAAAGGCCCTGGGCCTCTTCCCAAATATTGAGCGGGAAGGGCGCCAACAATTGTCCATTTTGAAGGGGAACATCTGGTACACTTATCCTGACTAAAGTTGGTCCTTGCCCGCCAAAGGCTCTCGTGGTGACGCTGGCTTGGGCTCCACAATGACTTCCTCCCTGCCGTTGGACTGGTCTTAGTCTTGTTGCACCGAAACGGGTGCCTTTGCTTGATGCTCTCGCCTGCGCTTGCTCCCTTTGCACAAAAGAGGAAAGGAGGACACTGCGCGGCTGGCGCCCGCCTGGCACCCTTGGTCGGCATGGCTTGCGTCACGGGCACCTCGTGAGGTACCCCGCCTTGATCTCTCCGCCTCCTCACGAGCCAGCCTGATGAGGCCGTGCCTGAGGAAGTTCCGTGTCGTCCGCCCCGCGAGGCTTGGCCCCTTGCGAGGGTCTTGGGTCTGTGTTGATGAAGATGGGCCGCGCTGGGCCCCCTTTTGAGCCACACCGCGGGCCGCAGGCAGGCAAGTCTAGGGACCCCCGTTCCCAGAACGCCGAAGGCCACAGTGGCACATAGGAGGTGGAAAGTTTGCACTGTAGACAAGTCTATCACCTGGCACCGTAGGACAAACGCATTTAATGCGCTGCCGACGTGCCCTTCACTTTATCAGGGATGACAAGGAAGCTCGTCTCGTCCGTCGCCACCTCGTCTCGCTCTGACACGCGTCCAAGCTGACTAGGCGTGCAACGCCACGCTGGCTGGCTGCTGGGTTGGTGCGGTGGCAGAGTCTTCACGATGATCTGCATGCCACCACGCAGGTGCTCACTGAGTTGGCATGGAAGTTACACGTTGCCACACAGGTGCCTGCCTCATCAGCGGGTTGCCTGCTGTGTTGGAATGGCGGTGGAGCCTTGGTAGGTGGGGGCCTGGCTACGGCCCCACAAATGTCCCCAACAAGGGTCTTGCCGGGGTCCGCGGGTGTCCCCGGCAAGGGTCTTGCCGGGAGTCTCGTGAGTGTCCCCGGCAAGGATCTTGCTAGGGGATTTCTGTCTTCTGGTCCTCATCTAGTCTTGTATGTTCTTGGTCTTTACAAAGATCCGCATGCCACCATGCAGGCGCCTCCTGAGCCTTGGTTCAAACTTTGTCGATGGTGTCGGAAGTCTTAGGCTCAAGGGTGGCGACTCTGCTGTTGTTGGGCAAGTTGCCCCGTCAAGACTCTTGCCGGGGCTACGTAAGCTCCCCTGGCAAGAGCCCTTGCCGGGGAAAGCCCACCTTGTCCCTCTGCTTCTTGCGCCTTCGTCTTGGTGCTGCTCTGGTAGTCTTGTGTCTTCGCTTCCTCTGCTCCGCCCAACGTGGCCGCAGGCATGTGGCTGCTATTGCCCGCGCACAAGTAAAGGGGTACAAAAAGGACCCCTGCTTTTGTACAATGACAGGAGCCCCTGGGCCTAGGCCACATTTAAGCATGAAGCGTTATTGCACGAGGCCCAGAACGGTGCGCGGGTACACGTGGCAGAGTTTTACCGCAATAACTCCCTCGCTAGTTGTGCTTCCCCACGGCTCGCATTGAATGCGTGACGTGGGGGTCGTGCGTGGGGCGGTTGCGGCCCGCTTGCGTCACATCGTGGCGGATAGTAAAGAGGTAGCTCATGCCTTCCCCATAAAAAGAGGAAAGTGTAGGGGCGCGGCTCATTTACTAAGTGGACTCGGGTTGTGGCCTTCAAGGCGCCCGCGCCCCACGACCACGGGGTGGAAAACAGTCGCTTCACTTGTCTTCTCGATTCTGGCCTGCTCGCCACGTGTCCTCAATTCCCCAAGGAGGGTAGGCGGCGGACGCGGAGGGCACGGCCTTAATGGCGAGGCGGGAAACCGGGCCGTCGCTAATTGGAGCAGCGGGTCGGTCCCGATTCCCTACGCCCCTGGCGGCCGGATTGGCTAAGCGGGGCAGTCAAGCCCCGGCCTCGCCACTTTATAAGAAGGGGAGGGGGATGGCATCCTTCAATCCTTCAATATTCATCTCCTTCCATCTTGACTCCTTCCTTCCCTTCGCAATGGTGAGAGGGTGCACCAGCGCTCCGATGGCAATTACGAGGGTCTCTACTCGACAGCGTGCCCCCCTCCCTAAGAGCTCATGGTGGTGGAGCCGACCGCGACAGGAAGAGGGAGGGGGCGAGGCCGATGCCGCCGTGGCGCTCGGGGGAGAGGAGGATGGGGCGGCGCACCGGCCACGCCTCCGCCAGCGGATCCTTCCCTGATGGAGGGCCATGTCGGAGACCAGCCCCATGAATTCTTCATTAGGCTGCACAAGCCAGTGCGCGGTCGCCTCCGTCTCCCCACTCCGTTCGCCCAAGAGATGGAGCTCGACCCACCACAATCCTTGAGGCTACATATGAGGGGCTGCGGGAATGGCGGCATGTGGGTCAATGTCGACTTCCCCGCCCCTCATGTCATGTATCTCCGCCGCGGGTGGGAAACCTTCACCCGTGCCCATAGCGTGTCGGAGGGGCTCATCCTCCACTTCAAATTGATGGAGAACAGCCTACTCTCTGTCAAGGTTTTTGGGCACTTGGGAACTCGCCTAAGGTGTTGTGTGGAGAGCTCCACTGATAACGAAACCTCCTCCTCGAGCGGGAGTGGCGAGGAGGACAGCGACAACGCCGACTCCGACTGACCATGCTCCCTCGGCCACGCGCCCTGCCGAGGGTCTTCCTCGTCAAGCTCTCCATCAACGCGTTCCCCGTCGCTTCCTTTTTTCCTTCACCTGCCGCACCTAGGAGGAAAGGGGCAAGAACGGAGATCACGAGGAACCTATCGTTCCTTTAAATTGTAGGGACTTGCCAAATCTCAATTTCTAGATAATGTAATCTCTCGAGTCCATGCTTGTGTCCTGTAACCTCTGTCTCGTATCAACATGTTCATGAAAAAGTCCAGCCTTGCCGGGAACCCGTGCATGCATACGTTCGTGCAAAGGCAAAATGCCTCCTTAATGTAAATAAACGAGTCCCCCGGCAAGCTGTCCTGCCGGTGCCCTCTGCGCCTGCCGGAGAATCACATCTGCAGGGTTACAGACAAAGGGCCCAGCCCCCTGTCCACCCCCTTCTAACAAGGGCTACTATGGCCACTCTGACCAAAGCAGCGTTCGGGCCGGGAATGGGAGCACCCGAGTTTTTTAAAGAAGGGTGGCGAGGTTTTCTAATGCACAAGTCATAGGTTATGAAAACAAATGGGCAAGAGGTAAACTTTATCTATTTGGTTTGCTAGGGATCATCGTGCCGGGCGGTCTTCTCAACTTCTTGCTGGAGCCGCGTCCTTACCGGGATCGCGCATCCTCGCCGTGGCTGGAAAGGATTGAGGGCAAGAGCATGGAACCTTGGAGGTCCACTAATATTTGTTGGAATCAAAAAGTAGCACAATATCCTGGACAAGCATGCATATACGTATATACATAAACATGGAAATCAATAGGAAACTATACATACTAAGGGATTTCTTTCCCTGACTGTGCACAAGGTCTGCGCCTGGCTTTGTACATAGGGTTACATGCCTTGCCAGCAAGTCTAGTACAAAATGGGGGTTGCCGGGGCTCCCGGCAACCGCGCCTTAGGGGTAAAACTTGCGAAGATGTTCGATATTCTAGGAATTGCTCACCGGAATGCCATCTTCGGTCTCCAGGCAGACTGCGCCGGGCCTGGTGACTGGTATTACCCGATAAGGACCTTCCCACTTCGGCATTAACTTGTTTGAATTCTTGGCGGATTGGATCTGCCAAAGAACAAGGTCACCTTCCTCAAGGCTTCGGGCGTGAACCTTGTGGCTATGGTAGCGGTGCAAGGTTTGCTGGTAGCGAGCGGCTCGCACAGCAGCCCGAAGACGATCTTCCTCAAGGAGCGTTGCATCATCTTGGTGCAACTGCTCTTGCTCAAGCTCATCATAAGCGAGCACTCGAGGTGACCCGTATATGAGTTTCGTGGGGAGAACTGCTTCTGCCCATACCAGGGCAAAGGGTGTCTGGCCAGTGGCTCGATTTGGTGTCGTCCTAATTGACCAAAGAACCGTTGGCAATTCATCAATCCAGCGCCTTCCGCACTTGTGTAGCTTGTCAAAAGTTCTGGTCTTGAGGCCTCACAGCACTTCTGCATTCGCCCTCTCAGCCCGGTCGTTACTTCTGGGATGAGCAACAGAAGCAAAACAGACCTTGCTGCCAAGGTCTTGAATGTACTGCATGAAGTTGTGGCTCGTGAACTGCGTGCCGTTGTCGGTGATGACTCTGTTGGACACACCAAAATGGCAGACTAGTCCCTTGAAGAACTTGACGGCTGACTGTGTTGTCACCTTTCTCACTGGTTCCACTTCCGGACACTTTGTGAACTTGTCGATCGCGACGTACAAGTACTCAAAGCCCCCGACAGTATGGGGAAAGGGGCCCAGTATGTCGAGCCCCCAGACTGAAAATGGCCAGGAAAGAGGGATTGTCTGAAGAGCTTGGGCTGGTTGATGAAGCTTCTTTGAATGGAACTGGCACGCTTCACACTTGGTTACTAGGGAAGTTGCATCCTGGAGGGCGGTGGGCCAGAAGAAGCCTTGCCGGAATGCTTTGCCGGCAAGGCCTCTCGAGCCTATGTGGCAGCCACACATGCCTCCATGTATCTCTGCCAATAGCCTCGTCCGTCTTCCTGAGGAATGCACTTAAACTTCACGCCGTTCGGTCTCCTTCTGTATAGGGCATCATCCACAAACTGGTACATGCTGGACCGACGGGCTATTTCTCTTCTTCTTCTTGTTCCTCGGGAAGCTCCCCTGTTTGGAGGAAACGGACGGTGTGATGTGCCCATGCCGGAGCTTGAGGCTCGACGACAAGGGCTAAAGACACATCTTCAGCCGCAAGGGCAGCTGCCTCTACGGTCAGAGCTCGAGGCTCTGCCAGGGGTTGCTGCTCTCCGGCAAGCTTGGGGCACCCGGCAACGTCCTTGCCGGCGGCACCTGGGAGCTCGGCGGGAAAGTACTTGCCAGGGCCTGCCTTCCTTCGCTTGTTCTGTCCTGCTGATGGCTCGATGGATGGTTGAGTTAATTGAAGCACAAAGGTACCTGGTTCCATAGGCAACTTCAGGGCAGCACACTTCGACAGGTTGTTAGCAATGCCGTTCTCCGCTCGGGGAACATGTTCTGCTTGCAATCTGTCAAAAAACTCTTCCAACTTCCTCACTTCATCCACGTAGGCCTCCATCAACGGGCTCTGGTAATCCTTGCTGACTTGCTTAACGATGAGCTATGAATCACCTCTGATTATGAGCTTCTTGATTCCGAGGTCTGCCGCGATCCTGAGACCGGCAAGCAATCCCTCGTACTCCGCCGTGTTGTTCATTGATTTTTCCCATGGAATGTGCATCTGGACTACGTACTTGAGGTGCTCTCCGGTGGGTGCAACGAGTAGCACGCCAGCACCAGCACCTTGCAGTGAGAAAGCACCATCAAAGTACATAACCCAATCGCGGCAGGTCTCCTTGCCGAGAAGGGTGGTTTCTTGAACCTCTTCGTCGGGCGTTGCGGTCCATTCCACTATGACTTCTGCCAAGACTCGGCTCTTGATTGTTGAAGTACTTTCAAACTTGAGGCCAAAGCTCGACAGCTCCAATGCCCACTCCACAATCCTCCCTGTCGCATCTGGGTTGTGCAAAATCCATTGCAAAGGGAGGCGGGTGACGACGGTGATCTCATGCGCTTGGAAATAGTGACACAACTTTCTCGAGGCCATGAGGAGGCTGAAAAGTAGCTTCTGCATACCATAATATCTTGATCTAGCCCCCTGCAAGAGGGAAGTGACAAAATAAACAGGGTGCTGCACCAGCTTCTTCTTCTGTCCCACTTCGCCCATCTGCTTAGACTCTGCTTTGCCGAGATTGGGCCTTGCCGGGATCGGGCCTTGCCAGCGTCAGGCTTTGCTAGGGAGGCCCCGGCCCGCTATCCGACGGCTCTGCTGCTACTTGAAAAGATCTAGATGACGACTAGAGGGGGGGTGAATAGGAGTTTTAAAACTTTTACGGATTTGGCTTTATCCTAATGCGGAATTAAACTAACATATACTTTTCAAGAACAAATCCTAAATATGCTAGGCTCAACTAAGTGCACCAACAACCTATGCTAAACAAGATAGGCACTTAAGCAAACTAGCAAGCACGAACTATATCATAAGATATGGAAATGAAGGAACAACTAAGCAATTCAACTATCACAAGATATATCAATATGGGCAAGTATGAATTGCGGAAAGTAAAGGGTGTGGGTATGAGATAACCACAAGTGAGTCGGGGACACAGATTTATCCCGAAGTTCACACTCGTGAGAGTGCTAATCTCCGTTAGAGCGGTGCCGAAGCCAAAGCTCCGGGGTGTCACCAAGTGACTCGCCGTATTCTCCCTTTCGAGTCACCCCCAACGGATGAGCCTCAGTTCACCCGGGGTTGGTCTTGAAGGCGACCAACACACCTTTACTAACCTCTCCGGAGCACACCACAACCACGGAAGCTTCCGGAGGAACTTGACCACCTAGGCCACTTCAACACCCTTCCCCGGAGCACACCACAAAAGGAAGCTTCCGGGGGAACCTTGGCCACATAGGCCTCTTCACAATCTTCTCAATGTATCACCAAACCGTCTAGGAGGCGAAGCCTCCAAGAGTAATAAACTCACGGGCTCTCACACGAACAAATCGATGCAGGGAGCTCAAACCAATGCAACAAATGCAATGCAAGGTCAAGCAACAAATGCTGAACTCACTCTCTCAACCTCACAAGATGCAACTCAAGAAAGTGGGAGATTGAAGAGAGGGGATGCAATGGAGGAAATCAACTAATGACTCCAAGATCCATCCATAACCCCCCTTCACTTAGAGGGGAGATAGGGGTTTGGGAGAGGTGGAAAGAGGCTCAAAATGATGTTTAGAATGTGAATGAACAACCCCCAAACCGGTGGGAGGAAGGGCTCTTTTATAGCCAATTTCCAAAACTAGCCGTTGGGGCTCCAACGGACACTTCCTGGACACCCCGTGCCCATGGGGTCCCGTGCGCAAGGTACAAGCCCGCGGGCACGGGGCCCCGTGCCCACGGGGGTCAAAAACCCCGTGTCCACGGGGTATCCAGAACATCCTGCAGCAGCCCACTAAAACTGTGATAACTTTGGCATACGAACTCCGAATTCGATGATCTTGGGCTCCTTTTGTAGCTATGGAAAATCCCAAGGACCTCACATAGAGAACCAACCAAGATCAACAAGAAATAATGATGCAAGTAATGCAAAGGTTTGAGCTCTCTACATGCGACATGATCAAGCTACTTGCCCGAGAGTCCCTCTTGATAGTACGGCTATCAAACCTATAATCCGGTCTCCCTCCAAGCACCATGAGACCGGCAAAACTAGGAAAACCTAGCTAAGGTATACCTTTGCCTTGCATATTCAACTTGAGCTTGGTGATGACTCCAATGCTTGTCTCAAGTTGAAATCCCTTTCTTGTCCACAACCACTTGGTGAAGATGCTTGAATTGCTTCCTCATATTGCAATGAGGGAAGCCTTAACTTAAGCCCATCTTCACATGAGCATTATCATGATGTGGACCGCAAGTTCAAAGCATATAACCTCCGGCTTCTCATCTTGCACTTCGAATCCTCGAACCCGATGACCATCACCACTTGATGTCATCCACACATAGGCCACTTGAGATCTTTCCTTTTGATGCAAGCCCATGAGAAACACCTAACCCACATAGACATAACAAACACATAGCATGGGTTAGGTAACAAAGCACAATTCACAATTACTTACCATACCACTAGATCACTTGATCCCATGTGGTACAATGTTTGCGCTTTGAGAGTTGACCATCTAGATATAATCTTCGAGCTTCATCTTGGTCAACCAACATCTTTACTCCAAGCTCCATCTTGGTTTCTTGAAAGCCACAATGAACTCTTAATTTCCCTTCATTGCTTCAAGAGAATATCACCGAAGACTCTTTCATGACCATATCAAGTTCCACTATGAATATCATCTGGATCACCACTTGCCCTTCTAAAAACTCCATCACAATCTCTTGAGAGGCATAATGAATTCTTCACTCTAGTTGCTTTCTTTAAGACTTGATCAACTGAAACCCAACACGTGAGCTCACCATAATCTTGTCTTGAATCATAACTTGAATTCTTCTCTTTGATTATTCTCTCAAACCCTTGATCCTTAAAAGTCCTCCATCATAATATCTTGAGAGGCACAATGAATTCTTCACTCTAGTTGCTTGCTTCAAGACTTGATCAACCTAAACCCAACACATGAGCTCACCATGATCTTGTATTGAAACCATAACTTGAATTCTTCTCTTTGATTATTCTCTCAAGCCCTTGATCCTTAAAATCCCAAATATGTCAGTCTTCGAGACCCTCCAATGAACTCCACCATGAACATAATTAGATTAGGCATAGAAATCAATCTTGATGGATTCAATAGAAGTACTCGAAAACCAACTTGAAACCTCACTGGATATGGGATCTCGAGAGCCAACACCTAGGCCTCGTGATCATGGGGTATCCAGAGAGTTGACACTCGACCCCATGCGCATGGTACAAGCCCATGTGCAAGGGGTATCCAAAGAAGGATACCATGGGGACTTCTTCAGATGCTTTGATGGCAGACTTCACAAAACAACCCAATGCACTTCAAGCATCACTATGGAACATATCTTCATATAAGATTCAATGTACTTGATGCTCCATAGGAATTGTCATTTAACTCCAAAGCATACAACAAATATATCTTATGGACTTCATCCTTGATTCCATCCAATATCCTTGAGGCACTATCTTCATATATATGGACTTCATCCTTGATTCCATCGAATATCCTTGAGGCACCATCTATGGACAAAACCTTCAAATATATCTCATTGAGAAACATTACTCCATAGAGATTGTCCTTTAATTACCAAAACCACACTTAGGGGCTACATGCCCTTTCAATCTCCCCCATTTTGGTAATTGATGACAATCTCAACAAGAGGGTTTATATAATGAAATTAAAACAAGTATGCAATCTATCCGAGAATAAATTGTATACTTGAGGTGGTTTTGATAGCCTCAAACATCACAAAGATAGTTGATGTTATCAAAAACGGTTGTACTAGCATCGAAATACTACACAAGAATTTGATGCTAGTAGAACCACAATATATAGAGCAAACTCCCCCACAATATATGCATAGGAAATAACTTGGTGGAGTTTCCTCTATATACACATCCATGCAATGAGCAAGCCTAAACCCTCTAAACTTCTCCCCCATTGGCAACAAGTGCCAAAATGGAAGAAAAATCTAGACGGCCAATATAGTATGATTTCTCCTTAATTTGTGCATTTCTCATATTATGAGTGGAATCAAATGCACATATCTAGTTACGAACAAACGAAGAAATTCACACTATATTGAGGATCCATAGAATGCACCAAAATGATATGACAAGAGAATCAAACATTCAAAGGATCCAAAGAACATATTTTGTACAAGGGATAATGGAGATATCCAACATGATAATCATGCTAAGCATGGGTCCAAAATATATCCAACAATTCATGAGTGCAAACATATATGCAAAACATACAAGCACTCACTCAACAAGTACTAATCATGCTATGATGCAACATACACAATGTTGACTCTAATTTAAATAAATGCATGAAGTAAGTACTTGTTACTGAGAGAGAAAGCATTGGTTCAAGGGGCCCTTGATCTTGTACGCGAACATGAGGGACTTGATCTTGTTCTTGGATAGGTACATGATCTCCGATAACATCTTGCTCTTGTGCTGGGGGTGATGACTTCCCTTGTGGTCGATCCACAAGAGGGGCTCTTACTCCTTCTTCTTCTACATGGACAAGGGGTGTTTCTTATGGAAGAATATGACCAATCCCCATAGTACTTGTAGCTTGGGAAGGAGCCTCATCACCTACAACACTTGGAACAAATTGCTCTGCATGGAAGCCGTTATTCTCGTCACACTCCACATTCACCATTTCCTCAATACATCCCGTGGATTTATTGAGAATATAGTAAGTGTGGGAGTTTGATGCATATCCAACAAAAGACCCAAATTTTGTATAACTGGGTTTACATGGTGAGAATGAAACACTTACAACTGAACCGGGTTTTCATTTACCTTCTCTCTCAAATCAATGAATCAACCAAGCTTGGCTCTAATCATTTTCCATGGTGTCCCCACCTTCCTCATGAATAAGCCAAGCATCCAATGCTTCTCCAACGTACCTAAAACACATTAAGGTACAATTTGGTCCCCAAACTTATTGGGTGCGAAGTAGTTAGTCCAACCATAATACATAGGGCAAACTCCATATTAACTATGTGCAAAAGGATATGAACTTGAAGTTCATGCACACTTTTAATCATTAATGATTTGATGGAGTTTACCCTATATAGATGGTCAAGTAGAGCAATCAAGGCATGAAAAGTATATAAATAAATATGCATGCACATGCCCACCAAGATCCAAAGAGATACAATTTGGACAAAAGAACACTTAAACAAAGAATACTCCAAAAAATAACATAAAGCATTCAAGTTGTCCAAATTATATCAAGAGACGAATCCACATAGGACTGCAAGAAAAGTACAACATATGAACTATGCAAATACCAAAGAGCATATAAGATATACATTACACACATGCTCAAAGGCTTATCTCACTCAAGTAGATAAAAGATAGTACAAGCAGTGAGATAAGGCAAGTTGAAGCACAAGCCGAGAAGAAGATGATCATAAAATTCTACCACAAGAAGAAATACCAATTGGTATTTGGAATTAACACTCGGTGGTAGAATCCAAAGAAGCAAAGATCATAATAAACAACCAACCCGTGCGCACGAGGGTCAAAAGACCCCGTGCACATGGGGTATCCAAGGAGTTACATAGTACCCCATGCGCACGGGGGTCAAACGACCCCTTGCGGACGGGGTACCCAGAGAGTTACGCAACACCCCGTGCGCACGGGGGTCAAAAGACCCCGTGCGCACGGGGTATCCAGAACTTTTCTGGTGCAAATTTCTGGATACCACGGCAAGCACACAATAGAGGCAAATAAACACCTACAAGAGATAATTAATGGATACTCTAAGAATTTGAATTTCAAATGAGCTTGACATACCACATAGTGACTAGATAATATTGAGTATCAATACTATGTAGTATTTATCATATTCACATTTTGGGTTTGTGATGCAGACAAAACATAACACTCCCCCATAATGTGATGATCCACTAATATCTCGCAACAGCCAAACAACATACAAATAAGGCTCAAGACAACAAGCAGCACTATCTGATGTGCAATGCAACCTACACATGCTAGATAACACAAATCAAGCATACTAGGAAGCACAACATATAAATGCACATGCTAGATACAAAACCTAATCATGCAAGGGGCGAGTAACTTTCAATGAAAGCAATAAAAATACAAGTTACCGCAAGGAGGAACATTGGATAGATAATATGAAAATAATCCACATGACTTGGCTCGAACAAATAAATGGTGGATATCCTTTTCTTCATGAACTAGCCAAATCTCCAATGTCCTCCACACACCTATTGATCAAGTTTGAGCTTGATGGTCCCCAACCAAGTTGGGTCCTAAGAAGTTAGTCACAATAGACTTGGCAACCCAAATGGTCTTTTCCATTTCCAAACCACTTTGGGCACCAACAAACTTGGCAAACAAATGGCCAACAACATCCTTCCTATGAGAGTAATGATCATTGATGAGAGGAGGCTTAGGGATGTTACCGTTGGGACAAGATGAGGATATGTGCCCCTTCTCACGACAAATATAGCAACATGTGCTCCCCCTTCTATTCTTCTTTATTTCATCAACTTGGGGAGCATTATCTTTGTTCATCATTGGTAGTGGCCTTTCTTCAACATGAGGTTGAACTTGAGATTGAACTTGAGGACACTTCCCTTGATGCTTCATATTTGAAGCCTTCTTCTTCAATGGACAAGATCTCACATGGTGTCCAACATTCTTGCACTTGAAGCATGTAATGTTGGCCGGATTATTGACTTGATCTTGTCCCTTGTTCTTTCTCTTGGAATTCTTGTTGTTGGAGATGAAACCAAGTCCGCCCTTGTCATGAGGGGATTTTTGAACACTCAAGATAGCGTTGAGAGAGGTATTTCCTTCATGACATATTTGCAAGTCTTTCTTCAAAATAGTGACTTGGGCCTTGAGCTCTTTGTTTTCCTCTACAAGTTTAGTATCAACAAAAGTACTAGAGGAAGTACAAGCTTCATTGTTAGAGCAACAAGGCAAGGAGAGCAATTCATCACAAAAATTAGCAATAATATGTCTAGATGAATCACTAGGACTAGCACATGTCAATAAAGCATTTTGAGTAGAAATAGTGCTAATGTCCACATGAGGCTCACACGATGTTACCTTAGTCAAAATAACCACATGAGCTAACTTTAGCCTTTCATGGGAGATTAGAAGGTCATCATGAGAGCTCGAGAGCTTTTCATGACTTTCTTCTAATCTTCCATAATTGCTAGTTAGCAAAGCAAGTTGAGCCCTTAGCTCAAAATTCTCCTTCAAGATAGATGCTTCACAAGAAGTAGAGTTAGTAGCACAAGCATCATTGACAATATGAGAGGAGCTAGAAGATACTAGAGACTTCACATGAGTAGCTTGAAGTTCCTCATAAGACTTAGAGAGTTTGGTGAGCTCTCCTTTGACATTCTTGTGCACAAGGTCAAGGTGCTCAAAATCCTTTTTAAGTTGATCATGAGCAACTTCAATCTCTTCTTTAGAAGATTCTAAGTCTCTAAGAGTTTCTAGAGAATCAAGAAGTTTACAATCGAGTTTTTCATTTTGTTCTTGCTCTTCGTGAAGTAAATCATTACACTTTCCAAAATGAGTGATAAGATCTTTAAACATCTCATAAGTGTTCTTATTTACCCCACAAAGAGAATTACCAATATCATATATTTCTTGACTCATATCCCTATCACATTCATCATTACTCTCATCAATATCATTACAAGGAGTAGATGATACCTCAGTATTACCTGTTGCCATGAGGCACATGTGAACATCGGAGGTTGATGATGATTCTTTTGGAGAGGGAGTTTCTTTATCATCAAGAGTAGGATATCCATGTCCATCCTCTTGACACTCATAGCGTTTCCTCTCCAACAAGGTGATGTACTTCTTTGCTCCTCTAGCAATTTCCTTATTAATGATGTGTGCACTATTTTCTCTTGTTTCCTCTACATGGTTAGTCAAACAACAACTAGAGGAAATAGAAGCACATAGATCATGGAAACAAGGAGTATCAAGCATATCATCACAAAAGGTATTCAAGGAATCTCCAAATGATATGCATGGACTATCAACACAAGAATGTAAGTCATTTTTGCTAGATATGTTCAAGTCCATAGAATCTACAACACTAGCATGAATACAAGTAAGATCATCAATGTTGAGCACATCATCACAATCATCACAAATGATATTTTTCACTCACCATGTCATTACCTTGGGACATGCCACATGATGGTGAGGCAGAAGAAGTTGAAATGTCCAAGTACACGGAGGAAGAAGCAATATGGAGATCTTCATGATTTGAAGATGTGGAGACCTCCTCGATTAACTCCTACGAAAGATGGTGAACATCAACAAGATTGGACCCACCATATATTTCTTCAAGTTTGGTCCACATATCATGAGCCGTCACACAAGTCATGATAGACTCAAATACTTTGAGGGATATAAACCGGATTATGGCATTCTTAGCACTATATCCACAAAGCATATCATCATTTTCCTCGCTAGTTGGAAAAAGGTCGTCCTTCCACGGAGAAGCCCCTACAAGAACAATTCACACAAAACTTGGACCCATGGTCCGAAAATGACAAAGCATGGGAATTTTCCACAAGTGATAGTTTGTGCCACTAAAACAAAAAGTGTCATCATGCACTATACCACTAGTCGACATCTTTACTCTCTAGGCGGTGAAGCCTAGCAGGGAGAGACCAAAGCTCTGATACCAATTGAAAAGATCTAGATGACGACTAGAGGGGGGGTGAATAGGAGTTTTAAAACTTTTACGGATTTGGCTTTATCCTAATGCGGAATTAAACTAACATATACTTTTCAAGAACAAATCCTAAATATGCTAGGCTCAACTAAGTGCACCAACAACCTATGCTAAACAAGATAGGCACTTAAGCAAACTAGCAAGCACGAACTATATCATAAGATATGGAAATGAAGGAACAACTAAGCAATTCAACTATCACAAGATATATCAATATGGGCAAGTATGAATTGCGGAAAGTAAAGGGTGTGGGTATGAGATAACCACAAGTGAGTCGGGGACACGGATTTATCCCGAAGTTCAAACTCGTGAGAGTGCTAATATCCGTTAGAGCGGTGCCGAAGCCAAAGCTCCGGAGCGTCACCAAGTGACTCGCTATATTCTCCCTTTCGAGTCACCCCCAACGGATGAGCCTCGGTTCACTCGGGGTTGGTCTTGAAGGCGACCACCACACCTTTACAAACTTCTCTAGAGCACACCACAACCACGGAAGCTTCCGGAGGAACTTGACCACCTAGGCCACTTCAACACCCTTCCCCGGAGCACACCACAAAAGGAAGCTTCCAGGGGAACCTTGGCCACATAGGCCTCTTCACAATCTTCTCAATGTATCACCAAACCGTCTAGGAGGCGAAGCCACCAAGAGTAATAAACTCACAGGCTCTCACACGAACAAATCGATGCAGGGAGCTCAAAACAATGCAACAAATGCAATGCAAGGTCAAGCAACAAATGCTCAACTCACTCTCTCAATCTCACAAGATGCAACTCAAGAAAGTGGGAGATTGAAGAGAGGGGATGCAATGGAGGAAATCAACTAATGACTCCAAGATCCATCCGCACCCCCCCTTCACTTAGAGGGGATATAGGGGTTTGGGAGAGGTGGTAAGAGGCTCAAAATGATGTTTAGAATGTGAATGAACAACCCCCAAACCGGTGGAGAGGAAGGGCTCTTTTATAGCCAACTTCCAAAACTAGCCGTTGGGGCTCCAACGGACACTTCCTGGACAGCCCGTGCCCACGAGGGTTTAGACCCCATGCCCACGGGGTCCCGTGCGCACAGTACAAGCCCGTGTGCACGGGGCCCCGTGTCCATGGGGTACCCAGAACAGCCTGCAGCAGCCCACTAAAACTGTGATAACTTTGGCATACGGACTCCGAATTCGATGATCTTGGGCTCATTTTGAAGCTATGGAAAAGACCAAGGTCCTCACATAGAGAACCAAGAAAGATAAACAAGAAATAATGATGCAAGTAATGCAAAGGTTTGAGCTCTCTACATGCGACATGATCAAGCTTCTTGCCCGAGAGTCCCTCTTGATAGTACGGCTATCAAACCTATAATCCGGTCTCCCTCCAAGCACCATGAGACCGGAAAAACTAGGAAAACCTAGCTAAGGTATACCTTTGCCTTGCATATTCAACTTGAGCTTGGTGATGACTCCAATTCTTGTCTCAAGTTGGAATCCCTTTCTTGTCCACAACCACTTGGTGAAGATGCTTGAATTGCTTCCTCATATTGCTATGAGGGAAGCCTTAACTTAAGCCCATCTTCACATGAGCATTATCATGATGTGGACCGCAAGCTTCAAAGCATATAACCTCCGGCTTCTCATCTTGCACTTTGACTCCTCAAACCCGATGACCATCACCACTTGATGTCATCCATACATAGGCTACTTGAGATCTTTCCTTTTGATGCAAGCCCATGAGAAACACCTAACCCACATAGACATAACAAACACATAGCATGGGTTAGGTAACAAAGAACAATTCACAATTACGTACCATACTACTAGATCACTTGATCCCACATGGTACAATGTTTGCGATTTGAGAGTTGACCATCTAGATATAATCTTCGAGCTTCATCTTGGTCAACCAACATCTTTACTCCAAGCTCCATCTTGGTTTCTTGAAAGCCACAATGAACTCTTAATTTCCCTTCATTGCTTCAAGACAATATCACCGAAGACTCTTTCATGACCATATCAAGTTTCACTATGAATATCATTTTGATCACCACTTGCCCTTCTAAAAACTCCATCACAATCTCTTGAGAGGCATAATGAATTATTCACTCTAGTTGATTTCTTTAAGACTTGATCAACTGAAACCCAGCACGTGAGCTCACCATGATCTTGTCTTGAATCATAAATTGAATTCTTCTCTTTGATTATTCTCTCAAACCCTTGATCCTTAAAAGTCCTCCATCATAATATCTTGAGAGGCACAATGAATTCTTCACTCTAGTTGCTTGCTTCAAGACTTGATCAACCTAAACCCAACACATGAGCTCACCATGATCTTGTCTTGAAACCATAACTTGAATTCTTATCTTTGATTATTCTCTCAAGCCCTTGATCCTTAAAATCCCAAATATGTCAGTCTTTGAGATCCTCCAGTGAACTCCACCATGAACATAATTAGATTAGGCATAGAAATCAATCTTGATGGATTCAATAGAAGTACTCGAAGACCAACTTGAAACCTCACTGGATATGGGATCTCGAGAGGCAACACCTAGGCCTCGTGATCACGGGGTATCCAGAGAGTTGACACTCGACCCCATGCGCATGGTACAAGCCCGTGTGCAAGGGGTATCCGAAGAAGGATACCATGGGGACTTCTTCAGATGCTTTGATGGCAGACTTCACAAAACAACCCAATGCACTTCAAGCATCACTATGGAACATATCTTCGTATAAGATTCAATGTACTTGATGCTCCATAGGAATTGTCATTTAACTCCAAAGCATACAAGAAATATATCTTCATATATATGGACTTCATCCTTGATTCCATGCAATATCCTTGAGGCACTATCTTCATATATATGGACTTCATCCTTGATTCCATCGAATATCCTTGAGGCACCATCTATGGACAAAACCTTCAAATATATCTCATTGAGAAACATTAGTCCATAGAGATTGTCATTTAATTACCAAAATCACACTTAGGGGCTACATGCCCTTTCACTACTGCTGCTTCTTCCTCAATTTCACTCTGCGCCACCAGCGCAGCACCGACCACTTTATTCGTTGCTGCTAAGTACAGCAGCAACGGCTCTTGTGGTTTAGGCGCGACTAGTATTGGTGTGGAGGAGAGGTACCTCTTCAAATCTTGCTGCGCTGCCTCTGCCTCCGGAGTCCACTTTACTGGACACGACTTTTTCAAAACTTTGAAAAAGGGGAGGGCGCGCTCAGTAGATTTGGATATGAACCTACTCAGGGTAGCAACGCAGTCGGCGAGCCTACGGACGTCTTTGACCCATTTTGGCGCCTCAATCTGCTTGATTGCCTTGATCTTGTCGGGATATGCCTCGATCCCGCGTTGAGAAACAAAGAACCCAAGAAGTTTGCCGAAGGGGACACCAAACACGTACTTCTCTGGGTTGAGCTTGAGGTTCATCTCATGCAGATTTGCAAATGTTTCTTCTAAATCTTGCATGAGAGTGGCCCTGTCGTTGGTTTTGACCACTATGTCGTCCATATAAGCTTCCATATTTCTATGTAGCTGGGCTCAAAACCAATCTGGACTGCTCGGGCAAACGTTGAACCAACGCTCTTCAACCCGAAAGGCATTCGTACAAAACAGTACGTACCACATGGGGTGATGAACGTTGTTTTTTCCTCGTCTTCCTTCATCATGAAGATCTAGTGGTATCCTGAATAAGCATCGAGGAACGACAATAGGTCACACCCCGCTGTGGAGTCCAAAATCTGGTCGATGCGTGGCAGAGGGAAAGGATCCTTTGGACAGGATTATTGATATATGTGTAGTCAATACACAGCCTCCATTTCCCATTTGCCTTACGCACCACTACTGGATTGGCCAGCCACGTAGGGTGGAGCACTCCTCTAACTAGGCCTACCACCTCTAACTTCCTGATCTCCTCGATAATGAACGCTTGTCGCTCCAAAGCTTGCTTCTTGACCTTCTGCTTGATGGGTCGCGCATGAGGACAGACAGCAAGATGGTGCTCAATCACCTCACTGGGAACGCCGGGGATGTCGGATGCTTGCCATGCAAACACATCGACATTCGCCCGCCAGGAAGGCGACGAGCGCGCTTTTATATTTGCTGTCGAGGGTGGAGCTTATAGTGAAAGCCCCGCCCGTGCCATCCTCCTTGACGGACAGCTTCTTGGTTTGTGGTGGTGCATCCTTGGACTTCTTGCTTTTGCCGGTGGAGCTCTCTAGCACGTCCTCAATGGGAGCGCAACACTCCGAAGAGGCGCGCTTGCCGGAGTTGGTGCAAGAGGTCTTGCCGGAAGAGGTTTTGCCGGAAGGGGTCTTGCCGGCCTTCTTCCTTCCCGGGGCTTCAGTGGCAGGCGCAAGTGCCTTGGCGGCAGTTGCTGCAACTACCTCTCGGTAGAGTTGGTCGGCGTAGATGAGTGCGTCTTTCTTGTTAGAGGGGACAGTGATGATGGTCAGCGGCCCCGGTGTCTTCATCGTGTTGTAGGCGTAGTGTGATGCCGCCATGAACTTGGCCAGCGCTGGGCGGGCAAGGATCCCGTTGTACGGCAAGGGGATCTCGGCGACATAAAAAACGATCTTCTCCGTCCTATAGTTCAGCTCGCCCCCAAACGTAATGCATGATTTTGCCTTTTGGCTGCCTCCTTCCTAGGTTGACCTCTTGAAACGTGCCCGTCTCCTAGAGATCTCCATTAGGAATCTATAGCCTCTTGATCACAACGGGCGAGATCAAGTTCAAACCGGCCCCACCATCAACCAACACTTTTGTCACCTTGAGGTTGTGTATTGTTGGTGAAACCATCAATGGCAAACACCCGACCGCAGTTGTGCGATCATGGTGATCCTCGGTGTCAAAAATGATGGGCATGCGGGACCACTTCAGTGGCTTCTGGGCATCGAACGATGGCTCCGCTGCAGTGACCTCTCATGCCCACTGTTTTAGTTGGTGATGAGAGGTGTGCAATGAGGCACCACCGTCGACGCACATGGCCTCTGTAGCTTTCTGGAACTCGTGCTCGCTAGACTCGCCATCCTCGTCGTGATCATCATCTTCCTCCTTCTTATCGCGGCCCCAAGCGGGCCTCTCTTGTTGATTATCTTTGCCGCGGCGACCTCCTTGGCCGCCATGCTTCTTGCTGGACCCCTCAGCACCATCCTGACCCTTCTCCTTGTCCTGCCTATCATATTCAGCTTTCTGCCTTTCTGCAAGCAGCTCAACCTGTCAGCAGTTCTCGAGGTCATTGTCGGATTTCGGGTTCCGGCAGACCCTTGAGGTTCGAACACTGGGGTGCGCGCGGAGATCTCTCCCCTACTTACTTACGCCCAATCTCCTCGCGTGATTTTAGCTAGAAACAACGAACAACACAGGGGACACAAGGTTTATACTAGTTCGGGCCACCGTTGTGATGTAATACCCTACTCCAGTATGTGGTGTGGTGGATTGCCTCAGGGGCTGATGAGGATTAGTACAAAGGAAGAACAGCCTCACGAGAGGTGTTCTTGAGTTGGTGCGATGAACTGCTAGGGTGAGTTCAGTCGCCTCTCCCTCTCTCTCTGCTAGGGTTCTACCAGATTTCCAGCTGCCCCCCTACTCTGTGGTGGCTAGCTCTCTTTATAGAGGGCATGGGCCTCTCCCCAAATAATGAGCGGGAAGGGCGCCAACAATTGGCCATTTTGAAGGGGAACATGTAGTACAAGTTATCCTGGCCAAAGGTGGTCTTCGGCTGCCAAAAGTACTGGTGATGATGCCGTCTTGGGCTCCACGGTGACCTCCGTCCTGCCGCTCTACTGGTCTTGGTCTCGTTGCACCGAAATGGCAACCTTTGCCTAATGCCTTGGCCTGTGCTTGCCCCCTTTGCACCAGAGGGGAAACAAGGACACTGCACAGGCCGGCACCCGCCTGGTCTCGATCGTCATGGCTTGCGTCACGGGTTCCTCGCGAGGTAACCCTGCCTTGATCTCTCCGCCTCCTCGTGAGCCTGCCTGATGGGGCTGCCTCTGAGGAAGCTTCCTGTCGTCCGCCCCGCGAGGCTTGGCCCCTCGCGAGGGTCTTGAGCTTGAGCTGATGAAGATGGGCCACGCTGGGCCCCCACTTGAGCCACGCCGCAGGCCGCAGGCAGGCAAGTCTGGGGACCCCCGTTCCCAGAACACCGACAGTAGCCCCCGGGCCCAAGGCGCGCCCGGGCTTGGCCTAGCAGGGAAGCAAAGGGGCAAGCGCGAAACGCCATGGGACCTAATATCCTACGGCCTTGGGCGCCGCGTGGCGATTGATTGGACGTGGGCGACTGTGCTTCCCCCCGATGCCTCGGCGACCGCACGACTTGATAAGTCCCTGCATGCAGAGAAACTGGTCATGATTACCTGCGATCGTGGTGCACGGCGGTTGGCCTCCTTTGGCTATAAGTACGGGGTTGGGCGAGCCCCTTCGGCCCATCCCTTCTTGCTGCTCCTTTCCTTCTTCTCGATTACTCACCGCTCCCATGGCTCCAAAGAGACTCTCGGCCGCGGAGAAAGGAAAGGCCCCTCAGGCTGGGCCTGACTCCCCCCCGGCCAAGCGCGGCCGAGGCCGCCCTCGCAAGTATACCACGGTCCCCGTGGTGGCCTCCCGCGGCCATTGAGGCGGTTCCCGGCGTGGTGGTGAGCGCCCGGTTGCCAACGGGGGGCACGCCATGGGTGTGCGCCCCCCTAGGCCATGCTTTCGCTCTGCGGAGGTGCTGCCGGAGTTCGTCGTGTGGTCGGCAGACCCATCCAGCACCAGGCTTCAACTCCCCTGTTTCTTCGTAGATGAACTGCCGGCCAGCGCCCAGTGCGGCTTCTGGCTCCAGGCAGACGGATGCTGCAGCAGGGCCTCCTGGGCATCACTGGAGGTCTCCGTTTATGGGAATGGGGCTCTGACACGCGGCTGGCAAACGTTTGCCCGTGCGCACGGCCTGAGCCGGTGGTGCACCCTGTACTTCAAGTTTGATGGCGACACCACCCTCTACGTGAGGGTGTTCGGGGAAGACGGTCGCCGTGCCGGGTGCTGCCATGAAGACAATGACCGCGGCCGCCTGCCCAGCCCTGGCACTGACCAGGATGAAGATGGCGACTGGCGTACAGGCGGCGGTGCTCGGGGTTCGCCGAGCTTCGGCAACCCCCTCTCAGGCAGCAGCTCCTCCAGCGGGGCCGCGACCAACCTCCTCGCCGTCGCGCCTACCTGGGTGAAGGTAGCGGGTCAGCCCGCTGTCGCGCCCTGGTGAAGCGAGAGGAGGGATCCGCCTGAGCCCCAGGAGCAGCCCGAGCCTTCGCTGTGGGTTGGCCCAGGACGAATCGCGCCCGTTTTGTTTTCTTTCTTATCCTGTGCAAAAATAGAAAGTAATGTAGGGCCCCGCAGGGGCGTATTAGAACTGTTGTTATTTAACCATTGCGTTGTTTCCGCTATTTCTGCGTCGTGTTTTTGTGCCGCGCACCCATGTGCGGGAACTATTTTGCTCAGTGGGGCCTGGCGCGGTCCTCGCCTCCCGAGGACGTGGCCTCCTCGTGCGCCTCGTGCCCTGCAAGGATCTTAGTTGTGGGGGCGATCGGCCCAGGTCTTGCGCTCGTGTCGCGATGCCCGTGGGGCACGGACTGGGAGGGGTGCTCCCGCAGAGGACTCGGATAGGAAAGCTCCAAACGATCGGGGCAGAAAACACTTGCGAGGGCGCCCGCGAACCTCCCTCGCGAGACTTGTGCGAGAGAAAACGAGGCGAGTGAGCGAGAAAGACAAAGAGTCACAAGACAGGAACATTAGCAACTCCAATAAATCTTCAAACGGGAATAAACAAGCCAACTGCAGAAAGCAAATGGGAAAGCCGCGTCCGGCACCTATTCTAGTCTTCGACGTCTTCTCACCAGCGTGGATCTAAGTGCTGCCACTGGGCATGGGCGGGAGCCCCCGAGGCCCGAGGGCGGCACTCCGGAGACTCCGGGGCATGTACAACCCCACTCATTATTACATGAGAGTGTCATGGGCGGCGAGCTTCACAGGCATTGTCCTTCTTCACAGGCACCAGGCCTTTCTCGAAATGCGGCAGCTTCACAGGCATTTGCCTTCTTCACAGGCACCGGGCCTTTCCCAAAACGCAGCTTCACAGGCATTCACCTTCTTCACAGGCACCGGGCCTTTTCCAAAATGCAGCGGCTTCACAGGCATTCACCTTCTTCATAGGCACCGGGCCTTTTCCAAAATGCAGCGGCTTCATAGGCATTCGCCTTCTTCACACGC
This sequence comes from Triticum urartu, assembly GCF_003073215.2. Taxonomy (NCBI): domain Eukaryota; kingdom Viridiplantae; phylum Streptophyta; class Magnoliopsida; order Poales; family Poaceae; genus Triticum; species Triticum urartu. The sequence goes on from NC_053024.1 coordinate 232,771,606, forward strand.
ACTGGGCCTTTTCCAAAATGCAGCTTCACAGGCATTCGCCTTCTTCACAGGCACCGGGCCTTTCCTAGGCGCTAGGCCTTGCTCAGGGATAGAACCTCCGGAGAAGTTGAATGTTCCACGCTTTCTGGATGGGTACCCCCTCCATGGTCTCCAAGCGCGCGGAGCCAGGCTTGGAGACATGAACAACCTTGAACAGGCCCTCCCACATGGGAGAGAGCTTGTGCAGCCCCTCCCTGGAGAGAACCCGTCTGAGCACGAGATCCCCTACCTCAAGAGTTCTGGGGCGGATATTGCGGCAGTGGTATCGTCGCAGCGCTGTTGATACCTTGCCGCTCACAGCGCGGCTTCTCGACGGCGTTCCTCCCCCAACACAAGGTCCGTCCCCCGCATGGCGTCCTGCTGCGTCTCATCGAACGCCAGGACCCGTGCGGAGCGACGCCTGACCTCGTGAGGGAGGACAACCTCTACTCCTTAGACGAGGAAGAACGGGGACTCGCCAGTCGGCTTGGTCGCAGTTGTGCGGATTGACCACAGCACGGACTGGAGCTCGTTGTACCAGCCCCTGCCGCAGGCCTCCAGCTTCTTCTTGAAGGTCCTGGCTTTGAGGCCCCTCAGGACCTCCGCGTTGGCCCGCTCGGCCTGGCCGTTGCTCCGGGGGTGTGCTACCGAAGCGTAGCATATCTGCATTCCAAGGTTAGCACAGTACGTTTTGAAGAGATTACTGGTGAATTGCGAACCATTGTCGGTGATGATGCGGTTGGGCACCCTAAATCGGCTCATGAGGCCCTTGATGAATTTGATCGCAGAGCCTGCCGGGATTGTGCGGACGGCTTCCACCTCAACCCACTTGGTGATTTTGACCACGGTGATGTAGAGGTAGCGATAGCCCCCTGGCGCCCGAGGAAACGGGCCCAGAATGTCCAGCCCCCAAACTATGAACGGCCATGAGAGGGGTATAGTCTGTAGACCCCCCGCAGGCTGATGGATCTGCTTAGCATGAAACTGGCAGGCCTCGCAAGCCTTCACAAGCTCAACTACGTCGTTGAGCGCCGTGGGCCAGTAGAATCCACTGCGGAACGCCTTGCCGACGAGGGTCCGCAACGACGAGTGGTGCCCGCAGTCTACGCCATGTATGTCCGCCAATAGCTCCTTCCCTTGCTCTCGGGAGATGCAGCGTAGGGACATGTCATTTGGTCGCTTCCTGTAGAGCTCTCCATCCCTGATGCAATAAGCCGTGGCCTGCCGCGCCACATGCTCCGCTTCCTCTTCATTCTCCGGCAGAGTCCCTTGCATCAGGTAGTTCTTGAGCTCTGGGATCCAACACCCTTCCTGAGGCTCTAACGCCAGGAGCAGGCGTGCCCCTGAGGCTGGGCCGCAGGCCAGGGCTCCTGATGTAGGCGGCTGAGGGAGCTCCTCCCTTGGTTGCACCGTGCTCGATAGTGGCGGCACCGCCGAGGGTTTGAAGAGCCGCTCCTGAGGCAGCTGTCTGGACGCCCTCTTGGCAATGTCATCTGCCTCCTGATTGGTGCCGCGAGGCGCATGCTGCAACTCCAGCCCCCAGAACTGTTTCTCCATCTTGCGAACCTTAGCGAGGTAGGCTTCCATGTGCTCGTCCTTTGGCTCGTATATCTTGTTGGAGAAGTTGACAAGGAGCTGCGAATCGCCCTTGATGACGAGGCGCTTTACCCCTAAGGCAGTTGCGGCCTTCAAGCCTGCTATTAGGCCTTCGTACTCCGCTATGTTATTGGAGACCTTTTCTCCATGCTGGAAGCGGAGTCGTACGGCGTAATAGAGTTTGTCCTGGGTAGGGGACACAAGCACTGCGCCAGCTCCCGCACCGTGTCGGGAGAACGCCCCATCGAAGTACATGACCCAACCGTCCGCTGCTTCACTTCCCGGGGAAAGTGATTGGTCTTCGCCTGCCTCGAGACCCGGCGCTTCTGCCCATTCTGCCACGAAATCTACAAGTGCGTCTCCCTTGATAACTCTGGTCGTGTTGAATTCTAGCTGAAATGCCTATAGCTCAATGTTCCATTCGGCGACCCTTCCAGCTGAGTTGGGGCTACTGAGCACTCTTTCCAAGGGGTATGCTGAGACGACCTTGATGGGATGTCCTTGGAAGTAGTGGCGCAGCTTGCGCAAGGCCACTAGTAGCGCGAGGAGGAGTTTTTAAGGCATGGGATACCGTGCCCTTGTGTCCCGTAACACCATGCTGACGAAGTACATGGGATGCTCGATGAGGTTGAGGGTCTTGGCGCAGCTTGCGTCCTCCAGAGGTCGAGGCGTCTCTTGAGACGACGGAGCTCCCTGGGCTTGGTCACCCGAAGAGGCCTCTCCTGCTCTGGGTGCGTTCTCTTGCTGCGGCTGTTCCTTTCCGGCTGTGGTTGCGGCCTTCGTGAGGCCCTCCTGGCTCTGCTTTGCTTCAGTTCGGACGGTCGATGCGGCCTTGGCACAACGCTCCTCCCTGACCGCCACCAGGGCTGCGCTGGCGGAGTAGGGGGTGGCCTCAAGGTAGAGCACCAGGGGCTCCCGAGGACGCGGAGATACCATCACTGGCGGACTGGTAAGGTACCTCTTGAGGTCTTGGAATGCCTTGTCGGCCTCTTCAGTCCATTCGAAGGGGTCCTTTTTCTTCATCAGCTTGACGAAGGGCAGCGCTCGTTCCCCTAGCTTGGAGATGAAGCGTCCCAGCGCAGTCACATGCCCGGTGAGATTCTGCATTTCTCTGAGGGTCCTCGGTGGGCTCATGTCTTCGACTGCCTTGACCTTCTCCAGGTTGGCCTCGATGCCCCTGTGGGATACGAGGAAACCCAGGAGCTTGCCCGAGGGGACTCCAAATACGCACTTCTCCGGGTTGAGCCGTAGGTCCACTTCGTTGATGCTTGCAAAAGTTTCTTCCAGGTCCTGTATCAGGGTTCTTGCCTCATGAGACTTCACCACAATGTCATCGACGTAAGCTTCAGCGTTCCCCCCGAGCTGCCGGCCTAAGGCGATGTGCATCAGCCGCTGAAAGGTCGCGCCTGCGTTGCGCAGCCCAAATGGCATACACGTATAGCAGTACACTCCACACGGGGTCAGGAAAGCCGTATTCTCCACGTCTTCTACCGCCATCTTGATTTGGTGATAGCCCGAGAAGGCATCCAGGAAGCACAATAGGTCACACTCTGCAGTGGAGTCGACTATCTGGTCGATGCGAGGGAGCGGAAATGGATCCTGCGGGCAGGCCTTGTTGAGGTTGGTGAAGTCGACGCACATGGGCTCTTTTCCTCCCTTCTTAGGCACAACGACCGGATTAGCCAGCCAATCAGGGTAGCGGACCTCGCGAATAACTCCTGCCGCCTCTAGCTTCTGGGTCTCTTGAACGATGAAAGCCTGTTTCTCAGTAGACTGCCGCCTTGCCTTCTGCTTCACGGGGCGCACATTGGGGCACACGTTGAGGTGATGCTCAATCACTTCCCTTGGGACCCCCGCTAACTGATCTGATTCCCACGCGAACACCTTCTTGTTCGCACGGAGGAACCTGATCAGGGCCTTCTCCTTCTCAGGCTCGAGGTTGGCCCCTATGGTGAAGGTGGCGCCAGTGGACCCGTCCTCGTCGACTGGTACCTGCTTGGTTTCCGCCTTGTCTTGGGTGAACAACTACTTCTTTTTAGCCAGCACAGCCCCCTTGGGCTCAAGGGCGTCGGCGCTAGTGGGCTGCGCCACCACGGCCGCCCTGAAAACAAGCCGGAGCAACTGCAGCGCATCCCTTGTGTCTCCTGACACGGTGAGGATGCCGCTGCTCCCGGGCATCTTCATGAGGTTGTACGCTGGGTGAGTTGCTGCCATGAACCGAGCCAAGGCCGGATAGCCAAGGATGGCATTGTAGGGGAGGCTGATGGGGGCAACGCCGAAGTCGATCAGCTCCATGCGGAAGTTGTTGCAGTTGCCGAAGGTCACTCGGAGGCGAATCTGTCCCAAGGAGGCGGTGGAACCGGCTCTGACGCCCGAGAAAAGCCTGCTGGGTCGGAGCCGCTCCAGTGGCACGTGGAGAAGGCTGAAGGCCTCCACTGAGAGCACGCTGAGGTCGGCACCACCGTCGATGAGGGTCCTGGTGATAGCCACATGGCAGATGGTGGGGGTCCATAGCATCGGGAGCGCGCCCGAACCAATGGGGTTGAAGGGGTGGTCCTCCGAGTCGAAGGTTAGATCGGCCTCGGGAACCACCCAGCCCGGGAGGGCTTCTTGATGCTTGGAGGCGGTGCTGATCCGGCGGGCGAACGGCTTGACGTGATGACTCGAGGGTGGTGCCTGGGAGCCACCCAGGAAAGCTGCGACGACGGGCGGCGCTGGTGTGGCGAAACGGGCGACCAAGAGGTCGCGCAGCTCCTCCCAGGAGGTGACATAGGCCGTCGGGAGGTGGAGGAGCCACGCGCGCGGGATGCTGGTGAGGGCCATGGGTAACCAGTTGGCCATCACCCGATCGTCACCCCGGCTCCAAGGACGGCCTCCTCGTACGCCAGCAGGAAAATCATCGGGTCCATCCCGCCGTCGTAGCACGGCGGCATCTCGGGCCTGAACTTGTGCGGCCACTGCACCTGTTGCAAGGCAGGGGCCAAGGCCCGGAGCCCCCTGGCCCCAGTGTCGGCATCCGTTGCTGGAGCGGGTGGCGCGTTGTCAGCCATGAGGGCGGGATGCGATGTCAGGGGAGAGCGGGTCGTCAGGAGGGAGGACTCCGGCGCACCCCTACCTGGCGCGCCAAATGTCGGATTTCGGGTTCCGGCAGACCCTTGAGGTTCAAACACTGGGGTGCGCGTGGAGATCTCTCCCCTACCGATCTACGCCCAATATCCTCGCGTGATTTTAGCTGGAAACAACAAACAACACAGGGGACACAAGGTTTATACTGGTTCGAGCCACCGTTGTGCTGTAATACCCTACTCCAGTGTGTGGTGTGGTGGATTGCCTCAGGGGCTGATGAGGATTTGTACAAAGGAAGAACAGCCTCGAGAGAGGTGTTCTTGAGCTAGTGTGATGAACTGCTAGGGTGAGTTCAGTCGCCTCTCCCTCTCTCTCTGCTAGGGTTCTAACAGATTTCTAGCTGTCCCCCTACTCTGTGGTGGCTAGCTCTCTTTATAGAGGCCCTGGGACTCTCCCCAAATAATGAGCGGGAGGGCACCAACAACTGGCCATTTTGAAGGGGAACATGTAGTACAAGTTATCCTAACCAAAGGTGGTCTTCGGCTGCCAAAAGTACTGGCGATGACGCTGTTTTGGGCTCCACGGTGACCTCCGTCCTGCCAATCTGCTGGTCTTGGTCTCGTTGCACCAGAATGGCAACATTTGCCTGATGCCTTGGCCTGTGCTTGCCCCCTTTACACCAAAGGGGAAACAAGGACACTGCGTAGGCCAGCGCCTGCCTGGTCTCGATCGTCATGGCTTGCGTCACGGGTTCCTCGCGAGGTACCCCTACCTTGGTCTCTCCGCCTCCTCGCGAGCCTGCCTGATGAGGCTGCCTCTAAGGAAGCTTCATGTCATCCGCCCCGCGAGGCTTGGCCCCTCGTGAGGGTCTTGAGCTTGAGCTGATGAACATGGGCCGCGCTGGGCCCCCACTTGAGCCATGCTGCAGGCCACAGGCAGGCACGTCTGGGGACCCCCGTTCCCAGAACGCCGACAGTCATGGCCCTTGGTGCAGTGGAACTTGCAGTACTGCTTGTCAGAGCCTCCTGGCTTGTCGGTGGCTGCCAAGGCTCGGCAGGCAGCACACCCAGCAACCTCCTTGCCAGGGTCGTCAGCCTTGGCCTTCTCGGTGGCGCCCGGGTCACCGGATCCCTCAACGACAAGCACAGTCTTGCCCTTACGCTTCCTGTTGCGGTGCCGGCCCTTCTTCATCGAGGCGGCGACGTCTTCGTCCGTGGAGTCTGTTTCCGCACCGGCATCCTCGCCGGGTTACTTCCTTCCTTCCTCAGCCCGAGCACATCTATCTGCCAGAACATAAAGTTCGGCTACATCCTTGACCTTGCTCATTGCCAGCTCCCCACGCATCTTACGGTTGCGTACGTTCTCATGGAACGCACTGATGACAGCAGCGGGATGAACATCTCGGATGGTGTACTGCACATGGCTGAATCTTTACGCAGGGACTCGCCATCCTTCTGGGCGATGACATGCAGGTCACTTGCCTGGCCAGGAGCTTGGTGTCCTCTGGTAAAGGCGCCAACAAACTCGTGTCACAAATCCAACCAGGAAGAGATGGAATCCACTGGCAGGTGCATCAATCATGACATGATGTTGGGCTTAAGCGCCAACGGAAAGTAGTTGGCGAGCACCTTGTCATCGCGAGCCCCGATGGCTTGCATCGCGATGGTGTAGATGCTGAGGAACTCTGACGGGTGAGTATTGCCATTGTACTTTTCCCCAACATCACGCTTGAACGTGCGGTGGTGTCACAGCCCTAGATTACTGCTTGCAATTAGTTGCATCAGAGTGCATCATGCATCATGTCTAAATTCTAGTCAAATTTGAATTGAGGGAATTCTCAAGCCTCAGAAAAATCCTTTTAAAAAAAGGGGAAAGAATCCTTAAACTTGCATTCAATGAAACCAAAATGTCCTTCATTAATGTTTGATAATTTTGGCAAGGGTTTGGATCCAAACAAAAAATATTGAACATTTTTAAGGAATTATTTTGGCACTGAATTTAAATCATTATTGTATTTGAATTTGGAATTATATTCATAATATATGGGATATATTTTCAAATAACTTTGAAATGTTTTATGTGCTGTTGGAAAAGTCCATCTAGCAACATAAATTATTCCGAGGATAGTTGCCACTGTTTTGAATTCGTTTAAATTTGAAAACAATGGCAAAGTAAAAAACAGAAAGAAGAATAATAAAAGGCAGAAGCTTACCTGGGCCACTGCTGGCCTGGCACTGTGCCGACCCAGTCGACTGGCCAGTGCCAGTCACCCCCTACCTCGCGCCAGAAGGCAGGGGCGCATCCTCGCCGCGCGCCGGCCACCTCCTGCCTCCCTGCCTGTCTCCCCGTCGCCCTGAGGATGCCACGCGACCCCCTTGATGCTCTCTCGCTCTCCCTCGTCCTCACCCTCTCCCCTGGACCTCTCTCTCTCACCACCAAACGGAGCCACCGCCACCATTCACCGCTACCACCGACCTCCCCACGCCCATCCGGATATGCCACGAGCTCCACCTCGACCCCCGCATCCTCTGCACCAAGCCAGGAGCCGCCAGGAGCTCCGTGACGACGTCCCCGACCCCTTCTTCCTCCTCAGGTCACCGGAGATCCCCTTCGCCGCCCGCTTGCTCCGATGCTTCCCCGAGCCAAACGAGCCGCCATCCAACTCACTATGAGCACTGCTTCGTTTCCCCCTAGGATCGTCGTTGATTTCTTCCTGTAGCGCTTTCCCCATGAGCACCGAGAGCTCACTGTCATCGGCCATGTCACCGACGAGTCCAGAGCTCAAACCAGTAGAGCCCAAGGACGCTACCGTCCTCCTGGAGCTCCCAGATGGCCGTAGAAAGCTTCAGCTTGCTCGCCCGTGCTCCGTAGCCTCCTCCCTGATGAGCCCGTGTGTGCGCCGCCGCGCGAGGTCGTCGCTGGCGTCATTTCTGGCCACCCCGCGGCCTCCCGTCCAGTCCTTTGGATGCGGACGAGCGAGAGGCCCTCCCTGGTGCCAACATGCGACGAACTGTCGTCCCTAACGTGAGTCCGGCGAGCTCGGTTTGGTCATCGCCAGGAAGATCCGGTGATGATGACATGGCTGCTTAATTAGGGTTTAATCACCTAGTTAATTAACCACAGTGACATAGACAGTTGGGCCCCGCGCCCTTAATTAACCTGGATCAGTTTCTGTTTAGGATTAGATTAAGTCAAGTGGGGCCCGGCTGTCAGGTTTGACCTGCCCAGTTAGCATTGACCGGGCCCCACTGGTCAGTGTCTGTTCCTGCCTTGTCACACTGACATGCGGGCCCCACAGGTCAGGGTTGACCTAGACCGCCCTGTTGACTGCTGACATCACAGTGACGTCATGCTGACACAATAAGTCATTTTCTGGAATAAGTTTATTTTGGATTAACTAGGAAATTCCAGAAAATAGTATAAGCTTCAAAAAATCATAGAAATTAATCTATAGCTCAGAATGAAATAAATTATATATGAAAAATTATCAGAAAAATTCAAGGAATCTGTTTATGGCATTTGCATGCATGTTTGAACAACCTAAGGTTGCTGTACATGGCAATTTGCATAATTGACAATTAAATAAGCACATATGGAGTTTGAATTTGAACCCTTGGTTCAAACCAATTTCATTTAATATGGTTGCTAGTTGCATTAGCTCAATCAACAGCATATTGCCATGTCATTATCATGCATCATAATTGTTGCATTGCATTGATTGTGTTCTTCCTTGTTTGCTGGTAATTGTCCCCTCTCGATAGACGTGGTTTCGACGATGAGATCGATGACACCGATGAAGAACTATATTATCTTCAGAAGTGCCAGGCAAGCAAGACCCCCTTGTTCATTCCGATACAATCCCACTCTCTCGCTCCTGCTCTCTTTTACTACATTAGGACAACAACGATTCAACTATTACTTGCTGTGGTAGTTGAACCCTTATCCTCTACATGACCTGTCATTGCCACAGTAAATAGATGAAACCCACTAGCATGAGTAGGAGTTGTTTGAGCCCTGATGTGCCTACTCATTCATGCTTGTTTGTCATGCCTGCTACTGCTTAGAGTTGAGCCAGGTCTAATTCATCGGGGATGAATTGGAACAGTGATGAACATGTCCTACTGTGTGTGAGCTAAGTGTGTGAACACGATTTGGTAAAGGGAGCGGTGAGAGGCCATGTAGGAGTACATGGTGGGTTGTCTCATTGAAACCGTTCTTAGGAACTGAATTCTGTGTTTGTGATCCATGAACAGCTACTACCACGCATTGGGCCCGAAACCAATGGACCCCCTCGACTTATTAACTGCCCTTGTCCTCTATCCAGGAGTTGCAACTAGTGTTTGTAGGATATGTGTTGGCGGCCGTGCATAGCGCTGACCATAGGGGTGGGCTATGACGCGGTAGATACACCGTGGCACGGTGTACTGGGCGCCCGCTTGGTGTCTCGGGAACCCTACACACATCGTTTGTGGCTGTGAGCAAAACTCCGGCCGGATCTCCTCGCAGATGGAACCCGAATAGGCGATAAACCTGGACTAGAGACTTGTGTGGTTAGTCAGGTCGTGGCTGACTCCCTCGCCAGGCTTCTGCTTGAAGGTTGCCGAGATACACGACGTGTACATGGTGGTAAGTGGCGACAGCGTGTGTGAAGAAGTACACCCCTGCAGGGTTATAAATGATCTATTCGAATAGCCGTGTCCGCGGTAAAGGACTTCTGGGTTGCCTATAACAGTTCATAGACAAGTGAAAGTGGATACTCTAAAACTTGCAAGATAAGTGTGAGTGCTATGGATGGGTTTCTCGTAGGGAGACGGGAGCAGATCCATAGTGGTGTATTGAATGGTGAATATGTGGACTCGTGTGCGCCACCTCAAAAGAGTTGCTTGCAGTCGTAGTTCAGGTTAGCCACTGAGTCAAAGCGGGCTTGCTGCAATTAAACTCCACCACCCCCTTTATTCATACCGATGCATATGTAGATAGTTCTGATGTAAGTCTTGCTGGGTACATTTGTACTCACGTTTCCCTATTTTATATTTTGCAGAGAGACGTCAGTCTTGCTAGTAGTTTCGTGTGGACTTCGACGTTTAGCTTGATACCTCAGCTATGATCTTGTGCCCTCGGCAGGATCTGGTAGATAGTGAGGCTTCTTAGCCTTTTTCATTTGTAGATGTCTGTACTCATACATGTTAAGCTTCCGCATGTGCTTTGATTTGTATGCTATGATTGTTGGGTCATGAGACCCATGTTTGTAATATCTCGCACCTCGGAGCCTAATGAATAAATACTTGAGTTGTAGAGTTATGTTGTGATGCCATGTTGTATTTACACATATAGAGCATATTGTGTGTATAATTGAAATGCTTGGTATGTGTGGGATCCGACAATCTAGTTGTTTATCCTTGGTAACCTCTCTTATGGGGAAATGTAGTCTAGTGCTTCCATGAGCCATAGTAGTCCGCTACAGCCCGGTTCACCGGAGTCCTATTAGCCCAGCACTACTGCTCAGGACACTTGACTGGCCGGCATGTGTTTCACTTCGTTCCTGTGTCTGTCCCTTCGGGGAAATGTCACACGGTGACATCCGGAGTCCTGCCTAGCCTGCTACAGCCCAGGTTCCCGGAATCCTGTTAGCCCAGTGCTACAGCCCAGATTCACACGCTGCTGACCGACATGCTCAATGTGATTCATGTATGCCTGTCCCCATAGGTTAGTGCCGCTTTGGGTTCACGACTAGCCATGTCGGCCCGGGTTCTTTGTCATATGGATGCTAGCGACACTATCATATATGTGAGCCAAAAGGCGCAAATGGTCCCGAGCCATGGTAAGGACACACCCGTGGGAATACCGTGCGTGAGGCCGCAAAGTGATATGAGGTGTTACCGACTAGATCGAAGTGACTTGGAATCGGGGTCCTGACAGGTGGGAGGGCCACTGGAACTGCCGCAGCTCTTGGGTAAAGGCCGGACAACTCACCTCATAAGGTAGGTCGCCAGAGCCCCCCTGGCGCTGGGTGGTCCATAGCAGGCCCTGCACGCCGATTCGACTGATGGCGCGCCTCCTGCCGCCGCTCGATGGTAGTCTGAGCGTCTTCCTGAGTTCGCTCTCGAAGAACTCGCCGTGGGTCGTAGCGGGTTCGCGGGTCGGACGACGCTATGGAAACGTTGTCACAGGCGTCGGCCCGACGAGCCGGCGGCTGCTGTCGCGGCCGCGGGGGAGGAGAGTGCACCATGGTTGCAGCGTCACTGGTCCTCCCACGCCGGCCTAGCACATCCTGAGGGTGGCACACAGGGCCTCTTCCTGCGGCGGTGCCCGGGAGCTCCGGCGTCGCGGTGTTGCTCATCGCGCGCGACCTGGGAAGGCCGCGTCACCGGTGCTAGCTGGGGTGCCGTAGAGGTTGCCGTGCCGCCCGTGGGCAGCACGGCCCCACCCCCGGACCCAGCGGCGCGCGACTCGTTGTCTCGGACCCGAATGATGCCGCTTGCCTGGCTCTGATCGCCAAAATGTCATGGATGCTCGTGGGCCACGTCTCCGGCACCATCCGTGGCCTCTCGGTCACCTGCTCGCGCTGGCGTGGATGGGCCAGCCCCGGACGACCCAATTGCTATGATCCCCTTTTTCTTGGGGGCCATGGTGATGATGAAGTCAATGCGCTAACTTCCAAACCGGATTTTCACAGCTTGCACCCCCTACCTGGCGCGCCAAAGATGCCGGTGAGAATGACACCTATGGGATCACAGGGAATCCCTTCTATGGTTGGCGAGCGTGGGGCTGTAGAAAGAGCGGGTTTAGAAGATCAACACGGGGGAATTTATCCAGGTTCAGGCCGTAAGTGATGCGTAATACCCTACTCCTGCTGGTTTGTGTTTATCTGGAGCTCTTGGACTAGCTACAAAGCATGCAGGGTCCAAAAAGTCTGAATCCTCCTCCAGTATGCCTCAGGCCTCCTATTATAGCCAAAGGGGGGCGCCACAGTGTGTCAGCATTCTGGGAACGGGGGTCCCCTGACTTGCCCGCCTGCGGACCAAGGACGAGGGGTTGCTCCTTCCCTCCTTGGTAGGTGTCGGCCTCGGCATCATCAGGAAGGGCGTGGAGAATCTCAGCCTTGCTCGGAGGGGAGGTCTCCCCCACCTCTTCCGGAGTTTCCTCTGAGTCCACCTCGTCTCCCCCCTCTCCGCGGGACTCGCCAGAAGACACCTCCACTGGTTTCTGCGCCGTAGAAGCTCCCGATAACACCGGCGGCACCAGCCCCCGCGCATTAAAAGTTGGCCTGGAGGCGACGAATTCCTCCCGGTCTCTGCGTTGAAACAGGGGAATGAAGGCGCTAGGCTGGTACTCCTGGTTGTCTCCGACTATGAGACGCCGGACAACGTCCAGTTCGTCGTCAGACAGGTCCCCCGGCCTCAGGCGGGCCTTGTTTTCCCGCAGGAGCATCGCTCCTATTATTTTGGCCGCCCTCGCATTGCCTGGCTTCAGGTCAGTCATCATCTGCCCCAACACTAACGATGCCCGCTCGTCGACAAGCTCCGCCCTGGGCCACTCCTTGCCTTGCTGGGGCGCCTCCGTCGGCAACACCAGGAGCGGGTGGGCGAGCTTGGCGTCCACCATGATCCATTTGGATCGAATGTTATCGGCCCTCTTCCCGGTGCTCGAGATCGACTTGGCCTTGCCGGACGCAAGGAAGTTGGCGCATCCAGAGATGTGACCCTCGCTGACACGGAGGAAGAAGAAATGGCGCAGGAGCACCACGGATGGCATCACGCCCAGGTACGCCTCACAGTAGTAGGCAAAGATGGACAGGAGGAGGACAAAGTTGGGATGGAGATGCAACGCTTGCAGCCCGTAGTGGTCGAGGACTTCATAAAAGAAATCAGAGAAGGGAGGAACGAACCCGACGGCAACGCTGCTCGAAAAGAAGGGAAAGAAGGTGCTCCCCTCAGGCTCCGGCTCGTCGGAGGCAAGCTGGAGCTCCGTCTTCCCTCATTCCTTGCTCTCTCCTGCCGTCAGCAGGCGCACAGAGGCAAGGCTCTTCTCCATGACAGTGGGCGCCTCAAGAGCGGGCTCGTACCAAGCCGGAGCCGAGGAAGTCTTGACGTTGTGCGGCGCCAGGGGCAGCTGATGCAGAGCAAGGCCGAAGCAGATCTGTAGGTAGTGGCGGTGAAGAGCGAGAAAGGGGATCTAGAGCGAGGCAAGGAAGAAGCAATGAAGGCAAGTGCCGCCCGCGCCAGTCTTTTGTTAGGTCAAGCAGTTGCCGAGGCAGCGTGGGAAGCGGAGACGCCCACATCCAGTCAACCGCCATGCGTTAACCAAGGCCGCAGGCTTTTGGAGCCCGCGGTGCTCCGAACTTGACCCTTGGCTTCGCCGTGAAGCCAAGCCCGCGCGCACCTTGGGCCCGGGGGCTACTGTCGGCGTTCTGGGAACAGGGTGTCAGGACCCCGATTCCAAATCACATCGATCTAGCCGGTAACACATCATATCACTTTGCGGCCTCACGCACGGTATTCCCATGTGTGTTGCCTTACCATGGCCCGAGACCGTTTGCGCCTTTTGGCCCACGTATATGATAGTGTCGCTAGCATCCATATGACAGAGAACCCGGGCCGACATAACTAGTCGTGAACCCAAAGTGGCACTAACTTACGGGGACAGGCATACATGAATCAACATCGAGCATGTCAGTCAGAAGCGTGTGAATTCGGGCTGTAGAACTGGGCTAACAGGACTCCGGGAACCCGGGCTGTAGCAGGCTAGGCAGGACTCCGGATGTCACCGCATGACATTTCCCCGAAGGGACAGACACAGGAACAAAGTGAATCACATGCCGGCCAGTCAAGTGTTCCGGAGCAGTAGTGCTGGGCTTGCAGGACTCCAGTGAACCGGGATGTAGCAGACTACTATGGCTCATGGAAGCACAAGACTACATTTCCCCATAAGAGAGGCTACCAAGGATAAACAACTAGGTTGTCGGATCCCACACATACCAAGCATTTCAATCATACACACAATATGCTCGATATGTGTAAATACAACATGGCATCACAACAAGACTCTATGACTCAAAGTATTTATTCATTAGGCTCCGAGGAGCGAGATATTACAAACATGGGTATCATGACCCATCATTTAGAGCATACAAATCAAAGCACATGCGGAAGCTTAACATGTCTGGGTACAGACATCTACAAATGAAAAAGGCTAAGAAGCCTGACTATCTACCAGATCCTGCCGAGGGCACAAGATCGTAGCTGAGGTATCAAGCTAAACGTCGAAGTCCACACGGAACTACTAGCGAGACTGATGTCTCTCTTCAAAACATAAAATAGGCAAAGGTGAGTACAAATGTACCCAGCAAGACTTACATCAGAACTAACTACATATGCATCGGTATCAACAAAGGGGCGGTGGAGTTTAACTGCAGCAAGCCAGCTTTGACTCGGTGGCTATCTTAAACTACGACTGCAAGTAACTCTTTTGAGGTGGCGCACACGAGTCCACATGTTCACCATATCAATACACCACTATGGATCCACTCTCGTCTCCCTACGAGAAGGCCATCCATAACACTCACGCTTATCTTGCGAGTTTTAGAGTATCCACTTTCACTTGTCTATGAACTGTATAGGCAACCAAGCAGTCCTTTACCGCGGACACGACTAGTCGAATAGATGATGTAAACCCTGCAGGGATGTACTTCTTCACACATGCTCTCACCACTTACCGCCGTTTACACGACATGTACTCCGCAACCTTCAAGCGGAAGCCCAACGAGGGTGTCGGCCACGGCCTACCTAAACACTCAAGTCTCTTCTCCAGGTTTATCGCCTATCCAGGTTCCATCCACAGGGAGTCCGGTCGAGGTTTCCACATACGGCCCCGGACGATGTGTACAGGGTTCTGAGACACCAAACGGGCGCCCGGCATGCCCGGCCACGGTGTATCTACAGCATCATAGCCCACCCCTAGGGCAGCGCTACGCACGGCCGCCAACACATATCCTATAAACACCAAAAACTAGTTGCAACTCCTGGACAGAGAACTAGGGTGGTTAAGAAGCCGAGAGGGTCCATTGGTTTCGGGCCCAATGCGTGGTAGTAGCTGGTTCTTAAATCACACATACAGATCTTGGTGCTTAAGGACGGTTCCAATGAAACAACCCACCATGTACTCCTACATGGCCTCTCATCGATACCTTTACCAAATCGTGTTCAACACAATTAGCTCACACACAGTAGGACATGTTCACAACTTTCCAATAAATCCCCAATGAATCAGACCTGACACAACTCTAAGCAATAGCAGGCATGACAAACAAGCATGAATGAGTAGGCACATCAGGGCTCAAACAACTCCTACTCATGCTAGTGGGTCTCATCTATTTACTGTGGCAATGACAGGTCATGTAGAGGAAAGGGGTTCAACTACCGCAACATGTAACAGTTGAATTGTTGTTGTACTAATGCAGTAAAAGAGAGCAGGAGGAAGAGAGTGGGATTGTATCAGAATGAACAAGGGGGTTTTGCTTGCCTCGCACTTCTGAAGATAGTAATAGCTCTTCATCGGTGTCATCGAACTCATCGTCGGAACCACATTTACTAAGAGGGGACAATACCGGCAAACAAGGAAGAAACACAATCAATGCAATGCAATAATATGATGCATGCTCATGACATGGCAATATGTTGTTGATTGAACTAATGCAACTAGCAACCATATTAAATGAAGTTGGTTTGAACCCTAGGCTCAAATTCAAACCCCATATGTTAAAATTCAAATGACATTCACTTAGTTTGTCCTAAAAAGTGATGTTAATTTGCTCAAACATGCATGGATATGGCATAAACAGATTCTTCGTATTTTTCTGATCATTTTTCATATATAAATTATTTCATTCTGAGCTACGGTTGATTTTATATGATTTTTAGAAGTTTTGGGTATTTTATGAAAATAATAAATCATTTCTGATTTATATCAAAATTCCAGAAAGTAATTACTGCGTGAGCCTGACGTCAGGGTGATGTCAGCAAGTCAACAGGGCTGGTCTGGGTCAAACCTGACCAGTGGGGTCCACTGGTTAGTGACCCAGTGCATCCTAAGGTCAATGACAGGTGGGTCCGGTCAACAGACACGTCAGCACAGTCAACTCCGACGCGTGGGTCCCGCTAGGTTATAAACTAAACAAAACAGAAAATAAACCTGGCATTAATTAGGCATGGGGCCCAGCTGTCTGTGTCACTGGAGGGTTTAATTAGTGGGTCATTAGCCACTAATGATGCCCACGTCACCTAAATGGCGATTAGCCGCTGGTGCTAAGCAGGATGCGGCGATGCTCCTTGTCCGGGCGACTCCGGCGACGAGAGCGCGCGCGGCTGGTCTCTACGGGTGCAGCGCGATGAGGCGCGTCGGGTAGTGACATCGAGGCGGCTGGAGGTGGAGCGAAGCGATGGCAGTGGCGACAAGCGCGACGGCCGAAGCTACGGGCGCGTTTGGGCACGGGGCTGAAGTGCACGGGCTGGCAAACGGAGTGGCTAGGCGGCCCCCTGGAGGCGCTAGGAGCACTATGGTGCCACGAGGGCAAGTAGAGGAAGCTCGGGAGCGCGGGACTCAACAGCCATGGCAGCGGCGAGCTTCGGCCAAGGTCGGTATCGCGGCTAGGGGGCAAACGCGTCGACGGGGAGAGCGGGAAGAGGCGCAGGGGCTCACAGTGATTCTGTAGGGTAGGTTAGTGGGCTTGGGGACGGCTTGGACGGGGCGGATCAACACTGGTGATCTCCGGGAAGAGGCAGGGGGACGAGCTCGATGGCGACGCTTCCGGGCGTCTGGGCTTGCTTCCTTCATCGGGGAGACGTAGGAGGCGATGGTTTAGCTCCCGGAGACGGAGAGGGATCAAGGGGTGTCCGGTGTCCGTGGCTTTGGCGTGCGGCGGCGACGGACCCATTCGGGTGGGTGAGGGGAAGAGGTCCAGGGGAGGGGAGAGGCCACGAGTGAGGGAGAGAGAGGTCGGGCGGGGGGGGGGTGCGTGGCATCGTCCAGACGCGTCGGGGCAGTGGCGGGAAGCAGGAGGTGGCCGGGCGTGTGCCGGCGTGCGTCGGCCACGTGCACTGCCTATTGGCGCGGGGAGGAAGACGAGAGGGAGCCAGGAAGGTGGGCTGGGCCAGCCACTTGGGCTCCAGGTAAGGCCCAGGCACTATCTCTCTCTCTGTCTTACTCTTTTATAAATATTTCTATTTTCTATATTTTGCAGTATGTTTTGACTTAATTTAAATACCAAATCACTTTATAAAATTCTCCAAACTTTTATGGGCACTATCTGATTTAAACCACAGGCCCTCACCAAGTTTCAGAATATTTGGAGCTACCAAATATTTTATAGGAATTAGTAGCTCCAATTCAAATACATTAAGAGTTAATTCAAAAATCCAGGAATGACCTAGAAATATGTTCATCATTTTTGGCAGAGGTTTTTACCTTTATCAGAAACCATGAACATTTTCAAAGGGCATTTTGGGTTCATTGAAAATATTTTTAATTTGATCCTAGTTGCATTCCATTTGGTGCTAGGGTTTGAACATCCCCATTTCAAGTTTAACTGAAATTTAAACATGATGCAACACCAGATGCTAGCACTAAGCATTACCAGAACTAGGGATGTGACACGGGGGTCCCCAGACTTGCCTACCTGCGGCCCACGGCATGGCCAAGCAGCAGGCCGTACGACCCATCTTCATCAACAAAGCATCCAAGACCCTCGCGAGGCGGATGACGCAAGACCTCCTCCCGAGCGGCTTAGTCAGGCAGGCTCGCGAGGGGCGGAGATATCAGGGCGAGGTGAACCTCACGAGGCTCTCGTGACGTGAGCCATGACGATCGACACCAGGCGGGCGCCAGGCGGGCGCCAGCGCGCGTAGCGTCCTTGTTTCCTCTTTGGTGCAAAGGAGGCAAGCGCAGTCGCAGAGTACCGAGGCATCAGGAAAAGGTTGCCATTTAGGTGCAACAAGACCAAGACCATGGACTGCAAGACGGAGGTCATCGTGGAGCCCAAGACGGCATCACCACCAGAGCTTTGTGTAGGCGAAGACTACTTTTGTCAGGATGGCTCGTACTAGCTGTCCCCCTTCAAATTAGCCCGCCATTGTTGGCTCCCTGCCCGCTCGATATTTGGGAAGAGGACCAGTGCCTCTATAAATAGGGCTAGCCACCACCATAGTAAGGGGGAGACCCAGAGATAGACACAAGTCCGAAAGCACAAGAACACCTCAACCTCAGGAGGTTGTTCTTCCCCTTGTATTGTTCATCATCGGCCCAAGAGGCAATCCACCACCACCACAATGGAGTAGGGTATTACACCACAATGGTGGCCCGAACCAGTATAAATCTTGTGTCCCTTGTGTTGTGAGTTCGTTGAGTTCGTCCGCGAGATCTAGCGAGCTAGAGCGTAGATCGGTAGGAGGGAAAGACTTCGCGCGCACCCCAGTGTTCGAACCTTAACAATATGCTGCAGCCCGAGGGCGCCCCCAGCAAGGTAAGCTAAAGACATAAACAAG
This sequence comes from Triticum urartu, assembly GCF_003073215.2. Classification (NCBI taxonomy): domain Eukaryota; kingdom Viridiplantae; phylum Streptophyta; class Magnoliopsida; order Poales; family Poaceae; genus Triticum; species Triticum urartu. The sequence continues at coordinate 232,789,824 of NC_053024.1, forward strand.
GAAATATACATGCCACAGGGACGGACAGACGTGGTATGGGAATAATGCAGCCCCCTGGGCGCTCCCAGCTAAACGAACTTGGAAAATGTCACCTGGTTCCGTTGATGAAGGGGTGTTGAGGCAGCTGAAGGTACGTGGCGAAGGGGTTGCTCCTCATGAGCCACCGGGGCCCTGAGCCTCGGGAGGCTCTGGGGGTAGGTGGTTCGTTGAGGACGTCTCCATCTCCGCCAGGACTGCGTGGTGCCTGGCCTCCTGAACCGCCATGACGCTCCACAAGTTGCGCTAGAAGGTAGCGGCCACGCTCGGCAAGCCGAACGGCATGCAAATGTAGCTGTGAGGTGGACCTTCGCAACGTCCGACACGCGAAGGTCAGAAGTGCTCCTGAGATGCGGCTTGGTTAAGCCCTCGTATGTCGATGCAAACGCGCAGCTCACCACCCTCGCCTGGGTGGGGAGCAGCGCCAGGTAGGCGGCGGTCGCCATGTATTGCTCTTGCTTCCTGAAGCTCCTGAGATACCTCGGTGATGAACTCCTGAGCACCGGGCGCTCCTTGCCCAGTGTCCTCCTGAAGGAGACATGACGTGAAACGCGCCTCCAAGTGGTGACTGAGCGCCTCCAAGTGGTGACTGAGCGCCTCCCACCGCATCTCTTTCTTCGCAGGGGACTGTGATGATCCCGCCGCTTCCTGGCATCTTGAGTACATTGTAGCCGTGGTGCGTTATGGCCATGAACTTGGTCAGGGCCGGATACCCGAGGATGGCATTGTATGGCAGACGGATGTGGGCGACGTCGAAGTCGATGAGCTCGGTGCGGTAGTTGTTGCGCTGTCCGAAGGTGACTGGGAGGTGGACCTGACCGATCGGCATGGTGGAGCTGTCCATCACTCTTGAGAAAGGTTTGGTGGGCTGAAGCTAGTCATATGACACTTGGAGGCTGTCGAACGTCTCGACGGACAAGACGTTGAGCCCTACGCCGCCGTCGATGAGGGTCTTGGTGACTTGCATGTTGCTGATGACGGGTGAACAAAGCATCGGGAGGACGCCGGCGGTAGCCACGCACTTGAGCTGGTCTGCTGAGCTGAATGTGATGGCGCACTGGGACCACCTGAGAGGGCGCGTGCCCTCGAGCTTGGGAAGAACCGCATTCACCTCGCGAGCAAACTGCTTGAAGATACGCTGTGAGGCTGGGGCTTGAGCTCCGCCCAAGATGCAGGTGATGGCATGCGGCTCCTGGAAGCCCCCAGCCCCCTCGTCTTGGTGGTGGTCATCAGTCCTTGGTGGTGGAGGCAGTGGAGGGAGACCGACGTTGCCCTGAGGATGATCCTCACGAGGCTGATCGCTCCAGGCGCCCACGTGAGGCTGATCCTGCCAGTGGTCCTCACGAGGCCAGTCGCGCCACTCCTGGCGCGGGCCATGGTCACCGCCACCACGTACTCCTCCTCGGCCGTAGCCCCGGTTGTTGCGCTCGGGGCATCGACCGAAGCGTCCTTCTCGAATGGCTCTGAGGTCTTGATAGTCGCTAGTGTTGTGGCTATGCAGGTTATGGAAGGCGTAGAACGGTCGGCTGCTCTTGGATGACCCGGGCTGGTCCCTACCGCGCTTCGTGTCCGGCTCCGCTGCAAGCACGGTTGCTCCCTTGTGCTTCATGTCTTTGGCCTTGGCTTTCTTCTCCTCCGGGTCCGCGGCCGGGAGCTCGAGGAGGGAGAGGCGCCCCTCCTCAGCTCTTGCGCACTTGGTCGCCAGGTTGAACAGCTCCAGGGACGTGCTCAGCTCTTCGTGGATGGCGAGCTCCTCCTTCATCTTGACATCGCGGACGCCATCGGAGAACACATAAATTATGGCCTCGTCCGTCACCTTGGGGATGAGGCGGACGTTGTTGAAGCGCTGGATGTACTTCTGGAGGGTCTCTCCTGGTTGTTGCTTGACACGGCATAGGTCACACAGCCAGTGGGCGGTCGCGAGTGCCCTGGAAGTTGGCGACAAAACGGTCGCGCATCTCGTCCCAGGAGGAGAGCGAGCCTGGAGGCGGGTTCAGGAGCCAGGAGTGGGCACCATCCTTGAGAGCCATGGGAAACCAGTTCTCCATGAGTTTCTCGTCGCCGTTGGCTGCCTCGATGCTCAGCTAGCAGAGCTACAGGAACTCCGCGAGGTCGGGGGTGCCGTCGTAGCGAGGAGGCAGATCCGGCTTGAACTTGCCCAGCCAAGCGATGCTACACAACTCAGGGGTGAAGGCGCGACAGCGTGCCGTGGTCACCGGGACTCTGGTGGTGGAGAACTTGTCCATGATGGGGTCCGCGCACCGCCGCCGCAGGCGACACACGGTTTTGCAGTGGCGGCGCAGGGAGCGCGGGGGCGTTTTCTCGCGGTCGAGGGACTTCTTGGCAGCTTCTTTCTTCTTGTGTGGGCGCCGGACGCGACAGGTCATGCCGTGGGTGAGGGAGTCCTAGATTAGGGGGTCCTCGGACTGCCGAACTATATACTTTGGCCAGACTGTTGGTCTATGAAGATACAAGATTTAAGACTTTGTCCCGTGTCCGGGTGGGACTCTCCTTTGCGTGGAAGGCAAGCTTGGCAATTCGGATATGTAGATCTCCTCCCTTGTAACCGACTCTGTGTAACCCTAGTCCCCTCCGGTGTCTATATAAACCAGAGGGTTTAGTCCGTAGGACAACAACAATCATAATCATAGGCTAGCTTCTAGGGTTTAGCCTCTATGATCTCGTGGTAGATCAACTCTTGTAATACTCATATTATCAAGATCAATCAAGCAGGAAGTAGGGTATTACCTCCATTGAGAGGGCCCGAACGTGGGTAAACATTGTGTCCCCCGCCTCCTATTACCATCTGCCTTAGACGCATAGTTCGGGACCCCCTATCCGAGATCCACCGGTTTTGACACCAACAGTGGGGCCACGCGCCTGGGTGCCAGGACCTCGTCCTGTGGCAGAGGTGGTGGAGGCGCTTTGTGGGTCACGCCGCCCGCGGCTAGCAGAGGGCGAGGTGGCGAGAGGGACGGCGCAGGGGAGCGCCCTGTGGCGCTGACAAGTTCGGAAATGCAGTCGAGCCAGTCCTCGTAGAGGTCATTGATTGGGCGGTAGCGCAGGAGCTCGCGCGCCATGCACAGAGCAGCCTGCGCGTGTATGGGAGCACGATGAGCATATGATGAGGAACCGGCCGGGGTCAGCGATGGAGTGGCGGTGCGGCCGTCCCGCCGGACCGAGGGGTGCAGCGAGGATGCTTGCTGCTTGTTCCCCGCTGGGCCGGTGGCGGCAGGCGATGGAGAATGATGGGGCGGCCCACCGACGGGAGCCGTCTGAGCAACACGGGTGGCGAGGGCAGCCCGGCGCTCAGCGCGAGCGCGGCGAGCGTCCGACATGGAGACGATGGAGCGACGAGATGCGGAGCGACAGAAGGGAAGCTTTGGCACGCACCTACCTGGTGTGCCAAATGTCGGATCACGGGTTCTGGCAAAACCCTCAAGGTTCGAACACTTGGGTGCACGCGAAGATATCCCCCTACCGATCCACGTCCTAGCTCGGCTAAGATCTTACGAACTAACTCGACAAACTCACAACACAAGGGACACAATATTTATACTGGTTTGGGCCACCGTTGTGTTGTAATACCCTACTCCATTGTGGGTGGTGGATTGCCTCTTGGGCTGAGGATGATTAGTACAAGGGGAAGAACAGCCTCCCGAGGAGAGGTGTTCTTGTGCTTGGTGGACTCGTGGTTGTCCTGGTCTCTTGTGGTTAGACTGGTTTGTCGATCCTTTCCTTTTCTAGCTACGGTGGTGGCTAGTCCTATTTATAGAGGCCCTGGTCCTCTCTCCAAATATTGAGCGGGAAGGGAGCCAACAACGGCCAATTCGAAGGGGGACAACTAGTACAACTTATCCTGACAAAAGCAGTCTTCGCCTGTCAAAGGCTCTGGTGGTGATGTCGTCTTGGGCTCCACGGTGACCTCCGTCTTGCCGTCCTTCTGGTCTTGCTCTTGTTGCACTGATATGGAAACCTTTGAATGACGCCTCGGTACTCTGCACCTGCGCCTGCTTCCTTAGCATCGAAGAGGAATCAAGGACACTGTGCGCGCTGGCGCCCGCCTGGCGCCCGCGAGGCCTTGGTCGTCATGGCTCATGTCACTGGAACCTCGTGAGGTTTTCCTGGCCTTGAACTCTCCGCCCCTCACGAGACAGCCTGGTGAGGCCGCTCCTGAGGAGGTCTTGTGTCATCCGCCTCGCGAGGCTTGGCCCCTCGCAAGGGTCTTGAGTCTTTGCTGGTGAAGATGGACCGTACGGGCCCGCTCGCATAGCCACGCCGTGGGCCACAGGCAGACAAGTCTGGGGACCCCCGTTCCCAGAACGCCGACAGGTCTTGTCGGGGGTCTCGTGAGCATCCCTGACAAGGATCTTGTCGGGGGATTTCTGTCTTCTGGTCCTCATCTAGTCTTGTATGTTCTTGGCCTTTACAAAGATCCGCATGCCACCATGCAGGCGCCTCCCGAGCCTTGGTTCCAACGTTGTCGATGGTGTCGGAACTCTTAGGCTCAAGGGTGGCGGCTCTGCTGGTGTTGGGCAAGTTTCCCCGGCAAGACTCTTGCCGGGGCTATGTAAGCTCCCCCAGTAAGGCTCTAGCCGAGGAAATCCCACCTTGTCCCTCTGGTTCTCGTGCCTTCATCTTGGCGCTGTTGTGGTAGTCTTGTGTCTTCACTTCCTCTGCTCTGCCAAGCGTGGCCGCAGGCGTGAGGCTGCGACTGCCTGCGCATAAGTAAAGGGGTACAAAAAGGATCCCTACTTTTGTATGCCGACAGGCCACAACCACCGTTCTATTCCACCTATAGTGCTATGTCCATGGCTCGCGCTCATATATTGCGTGAAAGTTGAAAATGTTTGAGAATGCTAAAGTATGAAACAATTGCTTGGCTTGTCATCGGGGTTGTGCATGATGGGAGCATTTTGTGTGACGAAAATGAATCATGGCCAAACTATATGATTTTGTAGGGATGAGCTTTCTTTGGCATTGTTATTTTGAGAAGACATAATTGCTTGGCTAGTATGTTTGAAGTATTATTATTTTTATGTCAATATTAAACTTTTGTCTTGAATCTTTTGGATCTGAACATTCATGCCACAATAAAGAAAATTACATTGAAAATTATGTTAGGTAGCATTCCACATCAAAAATTCTGTTTTTATCATTTACCTACTCGAGGACAAGCAGGAATTAAGCTTGGGGATGCTTGATACGTCTCCAACGTATCTATAAATTTTGATTGTTCCATGCTATTATATTATCTGTTTTGGATGTTTAATGGGCTTTAATATGCTCTTTTATATTATCTGTGGGACTAACCTATTAACCGGAGGCCCAGTGCCACTTTCTGTTTTTTTGCCTATTTTAGTGTTTCGCAGAAAAGGAATATCAAACGGAACGAAACCTTCGCGAGGATCTTTCTTGGAACAAACGGAAACCAGGAGACTTGGAGTGGAAGTCTGGAACTCTGTGAGGCATCCACGAGATAGGAGGGCGTGCCCAGGGGATAGGCGCGCCCCCACCCTCGTGGGCCCCACGGAGCTCCACCGACGTACTTCTTTCGCCTATATACACTCTTATACCCTAAAAACATCAGGGGGAGCCACGAAACCACTTTTCCACTGCCGCAACCTTCTGTACCCGTGAGATCCCATCTGGGGCCTTTTCCGGCGACCTGCTGGAGGGGGATTCGATCACGGAGGGCTTCTACATCAACACCATAGCCTCTCTGATGATGTGTGAGTAGTTTTCCACAGACCTTCAGGTCCATAGTTATTAGCTAAATGGCTTCTTCTCTCTCTTTGGTTCTCAATACAAAGTTCTCCTCGATGTTCTTGGAGATCTATTCGATGTAATACTTTTTGCGGTGTGTTTGCGGAGATCTGATGAATTGTGGATTTATGGTCAAGTTTATCTATGAATAATATGTGGTTCTTCTCTGAATTCTTATATGCATGATTTGATATCTTTGCAAGTCTCTTCAAATTATTGGTTTAGTTTGACCTACTAGATTGATCTTTCTTGCAATGGGAGAAGTGCTTAGCTTTGGGTTCAATCTTGCGGTGTCCTTTCCCAGTGACAGTAGGGACAGCAAGGCACGTATTTTATTGTTGCCATCGAGGATAAAAATATGGGGTTTATATCATATTGCTTGAGTTTATCCCTCTACATCATGTCATCTTGCTTAAAGCGTTACTCTATTTTTATGAACTTAATACTCTAGATGCATGCTGGATAGCGATCGATGTGTGGAGTAATAGTAGTTGATGCAGAATCGTTTCGATCTACTTAAGATGGACGTGATGCCTATATTCATAATCATTGCCTAGATATTCCCATAACTATACGCTCTTCTATCAATTGCTCAGCAGTAATTTTTTCACCCATCGTAATACATGCTATCATGAGAGAAGCCACTAGCGAAACCTATGGTCCCCGGGTCTCTTTCTTATTATATTGCATCTCTTTTATTATTGCACCTCGTTTACTATTTTGCAATCTTTACTTTCCAATCTATACCACAAAATACCAGAAATATTTATTTTACTATCTTTATCAGATCCCACTTTTGCGAGTGACCGTGAAGGGATTGACAACCCCTTTATCGCGTTGGTTGCAAGGTTCTTGATTGTTTGTGCAGGTACTAGGTGACTTGCGTGTTATCTCCTACTGGATTGATACCTTGGTTCTCAAAAACTGAGGGAAATACTTAGGCTACTTTGCTGCATCACCCTTTCCTCTTCAAGGTAAAACCAACACATGCTCAAGAGGTAGCAACGCGCACGAGTGGGAGTTCCACCAAAAAAATTATCCTATGCATCTAGTTCATCGTGACCGTAATTACATATATAATTTTTGGCCTCGTGAAGGAGAAAGTATCGCTCTAGCTTGTGGGAGGCTAAAGTCAATGTTATATTCATGACCCAATCATGAGCTCTGAAGGGAAATTATTATCCAGAATTTTTATGCTCGGCTTTCTCATAATGATTGATCCATGCTTGATACTTCTTGTGCTGGTTCTTTTATGACAAAGACTATTGAATTCCGGTGGGATCTTTTAGAAAGAATTAAACGCAACTCTGAAGATTGGGAGCTCGACGAAGGTAAAAAGTCAGGTAATGAGCTTAAATATGATTGTGTTAAATCTTTTATGGATACCGATGCTTTTCAAAAGTTTAGCACTAAATATGGACTTGACTCTGAGATAGTAGCCTCCTTTTGTGAATCATTTGCTACTCATGTTGATATCCCTAAGGAGAAGTGGTTTAAATATCATCCACCTATTAAATAAGAAATTAAAGAACCGGTACTAGCTAAGGAAGAAACTTTACTTTATAATGTTGATACAGTTGTTCCTACTGCTTATACTGAGAAACCACCTTTCCCTGTTAGGATAAAGGAACATGCTAAAGTTTCAACTATGGTTAACAAAAGTTATATTAGAACACCCAAACCCGATGAACAAATCAAAGTAGAACCTAGTGTTTCTATGGTCAAAGATCTCCTGGAAGAAAATATAGATGGGCATGTTATTTACTTCTGCATTGAAGCTACTAGAATTGCCAAACCTAATAAAGAGGAAAAACATAGACCCGTTGTTGGCATGCCTGTTGTCTCAGTTAAAATAGGAGATTATTCTTATCATGGTTTATGTGACATGGGTGCCAGCGTGAGTGCTATTCCCTTTACCTTATATCAAGAAATTATGAATGACATAGCACTCGCTGAAATAGAAGAAATAGATGCCCCTATTAAACTTGCTAATAGAGACACCATCACACCACTTGGGGTTGTTAGAGATGTTGAAGTCTTGTGTGGGGAAATAAAATACCCTACTGATTTTGTTGTTCTTGGCTCCCCACAAGATGATATTTGTCCCATTATCTTTGGTAGACCTTTCTTGATCACCATTATGGTAAGATAGATTGTGACAAACAAACTGTCGGTGTTAGTTCTGGTGATGAATCTCATGAGTTTATTTTTTCCAAGTTTAGTAGAAAGCGTCGTGCAAAAGAATTGACTAGTAAGGGTGAAATAATTGGTCTTGCTTCTATTGTTGTGCCACCTACTGATCCACTAGAACAATATTTGCTAGACCATGAAAATGGTTTACATATGCATGAAAGAAATGAAATAGATAAGATTTTCTCTGAAAAATGTCCTCTACTTAAACACAATTTGCCTATTGAAACTCTAGGAGCTCCTCGTCCACCTAAAGGTGATGCTGTGTTTGAATTAAAACAATTGCCGGACACTTTTAAATATGCTTATCTTGATGAAAAGAAGATATATCCTTTTATTATTAGTGCTAAGCTTTCAGAACATGAAGAAGGAAGATTATTGGAAGTTCTAAGGAAGCACCGAGCTGCTATTGGATATACTCTTGATGATTTAAAGGGCATTAGTCCCACTCTATGTCAGCACAAGATTAATATGGAACCAGATGCTAAACCTATTGTTGATCACCAACGTTGGTTAAATTCGAAGATGAAAGAAGTGGTTACAACGGAAATATTAAAACTTCTAGAAGTAGGTGTAATCTATCCTATAGCTGATAGTAGGTGGGTAAGTCCTGTTCATTGTGTCCCTAAGAAAGGAGGTATTATTGTTGTTCCTGATGATAAGAATGAACTTATTACACAAAGAATTGTTACAGGCTATAGAATGGTAATTGATTTTAGAAAATTAAATAAAGCAACTAGAAAAGATCATTACCCCCTGCCTTTTATTGATCAAATGCTACAAAGATTATCTAAGCACATACATTTTTGCTTCCTTGATGGATACTCTGGTTTCTCACAAATACTTGTTTCTCAACCTGATCAAGAAAAGACCACTTTCACTTGTCCCTTTGGAACTTATGCTTATAGATGTATGCCTTTTGGTTTATGCAATGCACCTGCTACCTTTCAAATATGTATGACTACTATATTCTCTGACTTTTGTGAAAAGATTGTTGAGGTTTTCCTGGATGACTTCTCTATTTATGGGAAGTCTTTTGATAATTGTTTAAGCAATCTTGATCGAGTTTTGCAGAGATGTGAACAAACAAATATTGTCTTGAATTGGGAGAAGTGCCACTTTATGGTTAATGAAGGTATTGTCTTGGGTCATAAAATTTCTGAAAGAGGTATTGAAGTGGACAACGCTAAGGTTGACGCAATCGAGAAAATGCCATGCCCTAAAGATATCAAAGGTGTTCGTAGTTTCCTAGGTCATGCTGGTTTCTATAGGAGATTTATCAAAGACTTTTCTAAAATTTCTAGGCCTCTTACAAACCTTTTGCAAAAGGATGTGTCTTTTGTTTTTTATGATGATTGTTTAGAAGCCTTCAAAACACTCAAGAAAACCTTAATTTCTGCACCTATTGTTCAACCACCTGATTGGAACTTGCCTTTTGAAAATATGTGTGATGCTAGTGATTATGATGTTGGTGTTGTTCTAGGACAAAGAGTTGATAAGAAACTGAATGTCATTCATTATGCTAGTAAAACTCTAGACAGTGCTCAACGAAATTATGCTACTACTAAAATAATTTCTAGCAGTGGTGTTTGCTTGTGATAAATTTAGATCTTACATTGTTGATTCAAAAGTTATTGTTCACACCGACCATGTTGCTATTAAATATCTTATGGAAAATAAAGATGCTAAACCTAGACTTATTCGATGGGTTCTCTTGCTACAAGAATTTGATTTACATATCACTGATAGAAAAGGAGCTGAGAACCCCGTAGCTGATAACTTGTCTAGGCTTGAAAATGTGCTTGATGACCCACTACCTATTGATGATAGTTTTCCTGATGAGCAGTTATCTTCAATAAATGTTTCTCATAACACTCCTTGGTATGCTGACTATGCTAATTACATCGTTGCTAAATATTTACCACCTAGCTTTACATACCAACAAAAGAAAAAATTCTTCTATGATTTAAGACATTACTTTGGGGATGACCCACATCTTTATAAAGAAGGAGTAGATGGTATTATTAGACGTTGTGTACTTGAGCATGAACAGGGACAAATCCTACGGAAATGTCACTCTGAAGCATATGGAGGACATCATGCTGGAGATAGAACTGCTCACAAGGTATTGCAATCTGGATTTTATTGGCCTACTCTCTTGAAGGATGCACGTAAGTTCGTCTTATCTTGTGATGAATGCCAAAGAATAGGTAATATTGTTAAGCGTCAAGAAATGCCTATGAACTATTCACTTGTTGTTGAACCATTTGATGTTTGGGGATTTGATTACATGGCACCTTTTCCTTCCTCTAATGGGTATACACATCTTTTGGTTGTTGTTGATTATGTTACAAATGGGTAGAAGCTATTCCAAGCAGTAGTGTTGATCACAACACCTCTATTAAAATGCTTAAGGAAGTTATTTTCCCAAGGTTTGGAGTCCCTAGATATTTAATGACTAATGGTGGTTCACACATTATTCATGGTGCTTTCCATAAAATGCTTGCCATGTATGATGTTAACCATAGAATTGCATCACATTACCATCCTCAGTCTAGTGGTCAAGTTGAACTTAGCAATAGAGAAATAAAATTAATTTTGCAAAAGACTGTCAATAGGTCCCGGAAGAATTGGTCTAAGAAATTAGATGATGCACTTTGGGCTTATAGAACAACATATAAAAATCCTATGGGTATGTCTCCTTACAAAATGGTTTATGTAAAAGCTTGGCATTTACCTCTTGAGTTAGAACATAAAGCATATTGGGAAATCAAAGAACTCAACTATGATTTCAAACTTACCGGTGAAAAGAGGTTATTTGATATTAGTTCATTAGATGAATGGAGAACCCAAGCTTATGAAAATGCTAAGTTATTTTTAAAAAAGTTAAAAAATGGCATGATAAAAGAATTCAAAAGCGTGAGTTTAAAGTTGGATATTATGTTCTTTTGCACAACTCTCATTTCAGATTCTTTGCAGGAAAACTCCTCTCCAAATGGGAAGGACCCTATGTTATCGAGGAGGTTTATCGGTCTAGAGTTATCAAAATAAATAATGCCGAAGGTACTAACCCAAAGGTTGTTAATGGCAACGAATAAAACATTATATCTTAGGTACGCCCATTAATGTTGAAAGCAACATTATCCAAACTTTGACATTGGAAGAACACATAAAACAGTAGTCCTTCTAGAAAACTCTAGAATCGTGAAAATAAGGAGGTACGTGATACGGTAAGTAAACGGACTCCGAAAAATCCGCAAAAATATTTTTTGTCAGTTTTGGAATATTTAGAAAATTAGGAAAATAAGAAACTTCCAGGAAGCTTACCCTAGTGGGCACAATACACCAGGGCGCCAAGCGCGCCTAGGTGGTTTTTTCCAACCTCGGGTACCTTTCGGACTTTGTTTTTCTTCCGTTTGCTTGTTTCCCAAGATAAAAAAATCTTTATATACCCCCCAAACCTATTGACCACCATATCGCGGAGAAATCTTCTGTGTTCTTTTCTTGACCACCATATGGCCTCTTCAAGCTCCTCCAAGGACAAGTTCTTCAAGAACATCATCAACCCATATTTGCGGGAGGTGGTGCAGCACCCTCAAGTCATCCAGATGCATGAGGGGGTGCTTCGCCTCCGTGATGTGCCAGGTCCTAAGGGGACGGGAACCATGGAGGCCAGACTTGAAGCTATGGAGCGGGAGGTCTTCTGGTGCAAGGGGATGGTGGAGCGTGGACTCAATGCCAATCACCTCATGATCACGGACCTTTCCCATGATCTCAAGGTGGATGGCAAGTCCATGAAGGACATCGTCTTCACCCTCAACGAGCAAATCAACTTCCTCCAAAGCCAGATCTACGATCTCCAAAACCAAGTCTTTGAATATGAGGCGAGGTTTAAAGGTATGAGTTTGGCTGCCGGTTGCAGGACCCATGAGACTCACTCCTCCTCTTATGATGGTGGACCTCTGCCATGGAAACCCGAGGACAAGATCTCTTCTTCATCACCACCACCATCTTCTTCATCACCACCACCAACTTCTTCATCACCACCAGCATCTTCTTCATCACCAAAAGAAAATTGAGTATCGGGTATGGGCATTCCCCTTGGCTTCCGCCAAGCTTGGGGGAGGTGCCCCGGTATCGTATCACCCCCGCTATCTTTTTCCTTTACTTATTTTTGTTTAATATTTTGCTTTAGATGAATAAAAGTTTAGTTTGATCCTTTCTTTTCGAGAGTTTGCTTAGTGGTCTATCCTTGTAATCGTGTGCGAGATATATAATAAAGTTTAGTTTGAGTTTTTGCTTTCTTTACTTTCATGTTGCAATAAAAAGAAAGGAAATAAATAAAAGGGAAAGAAATAAATCAAGAAGATCATATGCTAATCTTCTGGTAGGTGATGACACCACATAAGGAAAAGTATAAGTGTAACATCCCAAATTTTCAATTTGGAATGTTATACATTAGATCATCATTGCATATCATATTTTATTGCATTTTGGCTTGATCCTAGAAATTTCTACGCAACTTAAGAACCCGCGGAGAGAGTTGGGGATTTCATAATTTTCATATTTGAGTTTTCTCAAATTTTGAAAAGAGGATTTTTTGATTTTCATTATTTTCTCTTCGATTATTTCTTTTATGAAAATAAAAGAGAGGGGATAAAATGACTTACTCAAAATAAAGAAATATTGGAGATTTAATATTAAAATCAAATAAGAATTTTATTCGGAGTTTTATCGCTATTTTGTTTGAATTAGGAAAAATATGCGTTTTTCCAAATTGCATTTTAGGCCCAAATAAATGTTCACCTTGTCCGCTATATTTTTAGAGGACGGGGAAAATTTATTTCAGGATTTTTGGAGTCCGTTTAGTATTTATTTTCCTTGTTTTTCTGCATGGAATTATTTTTTTTAAAAGTCAATCGACTTAGTCGGGCCGTACCCGACAAGGACATCCGCCGCCCCCGGCTTTATAAGCCGCCCCGCCGATCCCGCAGCCCCCCCCCTCCCCCCCCCCGCCCCCCCCCCACCCCCAAACCTAACTCGCGACCGCGTCGCCGCCGCCGCCTCACCGCGACACCACGCCGCTGCCAGACACCGCCGACCCCGCCGCCGGAGTTGACCGTCGCCGCCGCCACATGAACCGAGGTAGCCACCGGTTTTCGTTAGAAAACCGTTTGGTTTTTTAGAAACCCCAGTTATTTTTTTAGATTGTTTTTTTCGGTTTAGTTATTTAGCGAATGCCTGTTCGTACGTTCGTTTAAACAAACGGTTTTCACTCGTTAACCGCAGACAGCGAACGTTCGTTCGTTAGCCTGTTAGCCAGTTTGTCAGTTTTTCTTTTTCCAGGGTTTTCCCATGATTATTTTCGATCGCGATTTCTCACCCGATTTTCGTTTTAGTTTATCTTTTCGCTCGTTTATCGGAATCAGGCGATTCAAGTGCCTAGATCTTCATCTCGAAGCCCTCTTTATATTTAACCAACTTGAACACGATTTTGCTACTGTAAAGTTTCACTTAAGTCCAGATTAGTAAATGGATCTTGTTTCTTTCGCAGTTTGAGTTTTGTTGCTTCGTTTGATTTGATTCTTTTTGCAAACCGGAGCCCTTAAGTTGAACTTTCTGGTTAGATTTCTTATTTGAGTTTTACCCGTGCTTCTAGTTGAGTGCTTATTGTATGCTTGTTTGATTGCGATAGAGTACCCGGAGTGTGGAGCGTGCTACTACAAGTCTCTCGGTTTCACAGATCATCAGCAAGGTAAGTAACACTTTTATCATACCTTTTTACTACCTAGTCTTATTGCATTAGATCAATCCTCAAACAATTGCATGGTTAGGATTTGATTAACTTGTGGGTTTTGGGAAGTAGACGAGATAGTACCTATTCACCTGCTTATTATCAAACCTATGGGAGTTACTTCTACGTTGCTTATATTGCTATGCTATGCTAGTAGACGTGGATTGGGTTTGATTGTATTCATGAAAGATGTGAGTTTGTTAATTAATGGTTCAACTTAAAGTGGCAACTTTAATACACATCTGGGTGGATTGCTTGTGGGCACCTGGAGAATCCAGTGTTGTCCTAGGATATCCCGGAGGACCCGTGTGATCATCCTACGGCCTGCCACCCAGGCTCAAAGGGATCATAAGATTATTCATGCTAGAAACTTCCGTGTGCATCCACAAGCCATTATGGGCTCTGGCATAGTTGAGTAAGTTGCGTGAAGCTCTCAAAGAGGTAGACTAGCTGATGTAGTGGGTTGTAGGTCGTACTGTCTATCCAGAGTAGATAGTTAATGCTTCAGAAAGACTGTGTCTCGAATCTCCGACCATGGATGTATTCGAGTCTTGTGGGGAAAAGTGCACAAACCTTGGTAGAGTGTATAAACTAATCATAGTTAGCCGTGTCCCCGGTTATGGACGTTTTGAGTATCTAGTTTCTTGGATTATTATGTTGATCTCATCACCCTTATTATAATTTGATTGGGTTTAATGATGATGCTTAATTGGGATTGAGTTGGAGGAACCTTCTCAATGTTTAACAACCACCATGATATTTAAATAAAATTTATTCCTTTGTTGTAGGGAAATTGGCTTTATGCAAAACTATAATAGTAGAGCTTACCACCAGCCAAATATGCATGTAGTGATAGCAACTATTCTGTTCATTACTCTCTTGTGTTACGTTGCCAGCATATTCCATGTGCTGACCCATTTTGGGCTGCAATGTTCATGTTGCAGACTTTTCAGACGATGAGTAATGAGCCATAGGTCGTTGTCTTTCACTCAATCATGCTGTTGGAGTTGACGGACTCATTTTAACTTCCAAGGCTTCCGTTGTTATCGTTTTAGATGGCCTTAAGCCATTTTTTTTGTATTAAGTTCTCTTTTGAGACATTCAATGTAATAAGTGTGTGATTGCTACTCTGTTATAAATCCTCAAGTATTGTATGTGTCAACATTACCGATCCAGGGATGACACTAATGCATAGATATCAGACTGCTTGAGGTCTGGTCGCTACAAGATGGTATCAGAGCACACGCTGACTGTAGGACACGACCACTAAGCTAAAACCCTAGATCACTACTCCCTTCTCATTTCTGACTCCTCTCCCTTTTTCTACTCTTTAGGATGGCGGATGTAAGGAACAAGTTCACTCAACCGGATGAAGATACACCTTTTGGACGACACTTGAAGGAAGTTACTAGATACCTGAACATCGGAATACCAAGCTTCACCAGGACCTACAACGCCACTTTACCAGAAGAGGAGCGTTGGATGATTCGAGTTCAAGTTCCAGGAAGGACGTTCATGCCAGTCATTGAGCCCATAGAGTTTTCCTTTGATGCACCAACACGGAGTCTAGGAAAGAGCATGGCAGCCCACATCACCATGGGACGCATTGGAGAAGTTTACCACAAGGATCTCAAGGATACTATCTACCAGATTTGTGGGCACCGAGATGAGCAATGGGAGATATTCAACACTAGGAAGGATAGATCTATTGCAGCTTTCATCCAGGAGCTAAAACAGCACATTCGTTGCCAAGAGAACCAGATGCACGCATGCATGATAGATCTGAAGAAGGCAATGACCAGGATCACGGAGATGGAGGAAGAACTCAAGTCTACACGCGATGGATACGAGAAGGAAATGACGATACTAGTGGAGAAGAATGACGATCTGACAAGGAAGCTAGGAGTATTCATGGGAGACCCCGCGCCAGGAGGAGAAGACGATGATTCCACTTGCCCGGAGAACTACATCATCATCGACGACACCGACTCAGACCCCAACGATAGCGATGATGACTTTGTTGATGAAGCTGGAGTAGATATTATGGAGTCTTCCACCGATCAATTTTTCTAGTCGACCACCATATCAGTAGTGGTATTTCCCCCATGTATATAGCTTAGTCCGAGCACTTTTGTAATGATAGTTAGACCGATTGTATGCCTTGTTTGAATTGATTGAAGTGATATGTTGGTGTTTGTCTCATGTGCATATGGGTAGTGTTTCCCCCTAGACCTCATTCTATTATGTTTTCTCATCTTTTCTAAACCCATCAGATGCCTCCGAGACGCGACAATGGATTTGCTTTCCCACCGGAGCTCACTCAGTTGATCCAGCAGCAGAATGCATTGATGCAGATACTAGTCTAGAATTAGAATTAGGGGAACAACAACAACAACCCACCACCACCACATGTTGATCACTTAGCCCGTTTTCTAAGGCTGAATCCACCGATGTTCTCCAGTAGCACCGAGCTGATAGTTGCAGATGATTGGCTCCGCAAGATTGGAAGGGAGTTGACCACTGCAGGATGCACAAATGTGGAGAGAGTGCGTTTTGCCGCACATTAGCTTGATGGACCCACAGCATCATGGTGGGAGAATTTCACAGCCACTTACCCCATCGACACTCTTGCATGGGACTAGTTTCAGCAGGCTTTTCGCACTGCCCATGTATCAGCATGAGCTATGACCATGAAGAAGCGCGAGTTTCACAACTTACGCCAAGGAGGACGCACCGTTGGCCAGTATGTGGATGACTTTAGTAAGCTAGCACGTTATGCCCCAGATGACATTGCTACGGATGCAGCTAAATAGGAGAAGTTTCTGGAAGGACTGAATGATGAGCTGAGCATGCAATTGATGGTGGCAACTTTTAATAACTACCAACGTTTGGTAGATAGAGCTCTCATGATTGAAGGGAAACACCAGCAGATTGACAACCACAAGAGGAAGTATGGACAAGGGAACTATAATTCTGGAGCTCAGCAAAGGCCCCATTTTACCCAAAACTCGGGAGGGCCCCTTCAACATAACCATGGAGGTCACAACCACAATGGAGGGATTTTGCACAACCATAGTGGCCCCAGGAATGGGAATGGTAATGGAGGAAGCAACGGTCAGAACCGTTCCAACCCAGCAACGCCTGCTAAGAAGGATCTAAGTCACATTACTTGTTTCAAGTGCGGGAAGAATGGACATTATGCCACGGAGTGTTCTGAAACAAAGAATGGCAATGGCAATGGAAGCTCTGGGAAGAAGCCCAACCCTTTCAATAGGGGACAAGTGAACCACGTGAACGTGGAGGAGGTTGAAGCGCAACCGGATGCAGTAATAGGTAAGTTTATGGTTAAGTCATTTACTACAATTGTTCTTCTTGATACTGGTGCATCGCATTCATACATATCAAGGGGATTTGTGGATAAGTTTAAACTGCCAACCCAATCCCTTAGGACACCTATGTTAGTAACCTCGCCAGGAGCAGAGTATATGGCTAGCCTATGGTGTGATCGGTTACCATTAAGGATTGGTAGCTACGTGTTCCCCTCAGACCTAATAGTACTGGAGTCACAAGGACTGGATGTGATATTAGGCATGGATTGGTTATCGAAGTATGGAGGGAACATTGACTGCACCAGTAAGTCGATTCTGCTTACCACCCAGAAGGAAGAAGGATGAAGTATGTATCCCGGCATGTGCCGAATAGGACTCAAGTGAATTCCTCATCCGGAGGAAATACCAGTGGTGAAGGATTTCTCGGATGTATTTCTAGAAGTGTTGCTAGGCATGCCACCGGATAGAGACATTGAGTTTTTGATTGAGCTTTTGCCAGGAACAGGGCCAATATCTAAGAGGCCGTACAGGATGCCCGCTAAGGATTTAGAGGAAATTAAGAAGTAGATAAAGGAGTTACTGGATAAAGGCTATATTCGCCCAAGCTCGTCACCTTGGGGATCACTAGTGTTTCTAGTGGAGAAGAAGGATGGTTGTTGATTATCGTGGATTGAATGAGGTGATGATCAAGAACAAGTACCCAATGCCGATGATCAATGATTTGTTTGACTAGCTGCAAGGAGCTAAGGTGTTTTCCAAGATCGATCTGCAATCAGGGTACCACCAGTTGAAGATTCGAGACCAGGATATACCTAAGATAGCTTTTACCACAAGGTACAGGCTATATGAGTATACCGTTATGTCATTTGGTCCGACTAACTCACCTGCCTATTTTATGAACATGATGAACAAGGTGTTTATGGAGTTTTTGGATAAGTTCGTCGTGGTGTTCATTGACGATATTCTGGTCTACTCGAAGAATGAAGAGGAGCATAAGGAGCATTTGTGTTTGGTACTTGGGAAGCTCATAGAACATCAGCTATATGCCAAGTTCAGCAAGTGTGAGTTTTGGTTGAAGGAAGCTGGATTCCTCAAACATGTTATATCTGGAGAAGGAATAGTTGTAGACCCTACCAAGGTTGCCACTGTGACAAATTGGGAAGCACCCACGCCAGTTGGAGAGATCCAGAGTTTTCTTGGACTCGTAGGATACTACAGGAGGTTCACTGAAAATTTCTCAATGATTGCAAAGCCCATGATGGAGTTGTTGAAGAAGGACACCAAGTTCAAATGGACTGAGGAATGTGAGGCCAGTTTTCAACAGTTGAAGAAACGCTTGGTTACAGCTCCAGTGTTGATTCTCCCAGATCAACACATGGATTACCAGGTGCATTGCAACGTGTCTCGTCGAGGACTTGGAGCAGTGCTTATGCTGGAGGGAAGAGTTGTCTCATATGCCTCACAACATCTTAAACCCCATGAGTTGAATTATGCTACCCATGATTTGGAGTTAGCAGACGTAGTGCATGCGTTGAAGACATGGATACATTTTCTCATCAGAAAGCATTGTGAGGTGTACAGGGATCACAAGAGTTTGAAGTATATCTTCACGCATAAGGAGTTGAATCTCAGGCAGAGGAGATGGTTGGAGCTCATTAAGGATTATGATATGAAGTTGCATTATCATCCCGAAAAAGCTAACGTAGTAGCCGATGCGCCGAGCCACAAGAGTCATGTCAACACACTCATGACCGGAGGATTACCCAAGGAGTTAGCAGAGGATGTTCGTGAGCTATGTTTGGAAATAGTTCCGAGAGGTTATGTAGCAGCATTGGAGATTCAGTCTACTTTGATGGATAAGATTCGAGAAGCTCAGAAGACGGACAAGGAGATTGCCGAGATAAAGGAAAGAATGAGAAAAGGAAAGGCTAGCCGATTTCGTGAGAATGAGGACGATACCTTATGGTTTGAGGACCGCGTTTATGTGCCTAATGATCCGGAGATCAGTAAGTTGATTCTGCAAGAGGCCCATGATTCGCCGTATTCGATTCACCCAGGAAATACAAAGATGTATCTGGATTTGAAGGATAGTTTCTGGTGGACCGGAATGAAGAAGTATATTGCGGAGTATGTAGCAGTTTGTGGTGTATGTCAGAGAGTGAAGGCAGAACATCAAAAGCCAGCTGGATTGTTACAGCCATTGCCGATACCCGAATGGAAGTGGGATAAACTAGTCATGGACTTTATCATGGGATTTCCCAGGACTCATTCAGGCTATGACTCGATATGGGTTGTAGTCGATCGTTTGACGAAGGTAGCACATTTCATCCCAGTTAAGACCACTTACACCAGTGCTAAGTTGGCAAAGATATATATGACCAGGATCGTATGTCTGCATGGAGTTCCGAGGACCATTGTATCAGATAGAGGAACCCAGTTTATCTCAAAGTTTTGGAATCAGTTGCATGAGACTTTGGGAACCAGCCTAGAGTTCAGTGCAGCTTTTCACCCGCAGACAGATGGACAAACCGAGAGAGACAATCAAATTCTGGAGGACATGTTGAGAGCTTGTGCGCTAGACTATGGATCTAGTTGGGACGACAATTTTCCATATGCAGAGTGCTATCAAACTAGTTTGAAGATGGCCCCTTTCGAAGCATTGTACGGAAGGAGATGCAGGACACCGTTGTTATGGGATGAAGTTGGAGACCGTCAGTTGTTTGGACCAGATTTGATTGAAGAGTCCGAAGAGAAGGTTAAACTGATTCGCGATAGACTCAAGGTAGCCCAGTCTAGGCAGAAGAGCTATGTGGATTCTAAACGCAAGGAGACAGTTTACGAAGTCGGGGACAGAGTGTATCTTCGTGTATCACCACTTCGAGGAGTGAAGCATTTTGGAGTTAAGGGAAAGTTAGCACCACGTTTTGTGGGACCATACAAGGTTTTGGAACATATGGGAGAAGTTGCTTACAAGTTGGAATTGCCCAAAGGATTGTCAGGAGTTCATGATGTGTTCCACGTTTCTCAGTTGAAGAAGTGCCACGCAGAGATGGCTGAAATTCCTCCGAGAGATACAGTGCCACTTGAAGCGATTCAGTTGGATAGCGATTTGACCTACGAGGAGAAACCAGTGAAGATTCTTGAGTTTGCCAGCCGAGTCACACGCAACAAGGTTATCAAGTTCTGCAAAGTTCAGTGGAGCCACCATACCGAGGATGAAGCCACCTAGGAACGAGAGGAAGACCTACGGAAAGATCACCCTCACCTATTTTCTAGCCAACCCGAATCTCGAGGGCGAGATTCATCTTAAGGAGGGCAGGTTTGTAACATCCCAAATTTTCAATTTGGAATGTTATACATTAGATCATCATTGCATATCATATTTTATTGCATTTTGTCTTTATCCTAGAAAATTCTATGCAACTCAAGGACCCACAGAGAGAGTTGGGGATTTCGTAATTTTCATATTTGAGTTTTCTCAAATTTTGAAAAGAGGATCGTTTGATTTTAATTATTTTCTCTTGAAATATTTCTTTTATGAAAATAAAAGAGAGGGGATAAAATGACTTCCTCAAAATAAAGAAATATTGGAGATTTAATATTAAAATCAAATAAGAATTTTATTCGGAGTTTTATCGCTATTTTGTTTGAATTAGGAAAAATACACATTTTTCATAATTGCATTTTAGGCCCAAATAAATGTTCGCCCTGTCCGATATATTTTTAGAGGACGGGGAAAATTTATTTCAGGATATTGGGTGTTGATTTAGTATTTATTTTCCGCCGCCCCAGGCTTTATAAGCCGCCCCGCCGATCCAGCAGCCCACCCCAGCCCACCCGCCACCGCCATCGAACCCTAACCCTAACCCGCGACCGCGCCGCCACCACCGCTGCCGCCACCGCGCCGCGACTCCGCGTCGTCGCCGCCGCCGGACGCCGCCTCCTCCCTCGCCACCGACCCCGCCGCCGGAGTTGACCGCCGCCACCGCCACGCGAATCGAGGTAGCCACCGGTTTTTGTCACAAAACCATTCGGTTTTTTAGAAACCCCATTTTTTAGGTTAGTTTTTTTCTGGTTTAGTTATTTAGCGAACGCCCGTTCGTACGTTCGTTTTAACGAATGGTTTTCACTCGTTAACCAAAGAGAGCGAACGTTCGTTCGTTAGCCTGTTCATCAGTTTTTCTTTTTCCAGGGTTTTCCCGCGATTATTTTCGATCGCGATTTCTGACCTGATTTTCGTTTTAGTTTATCTTTTCGCTCGTTTATCGGAATCAGGCAATTCAAGCGCCTAGATCTCCAACTCGAAGCCCTCTTTCTGTTTAACCAACTTGAACAAGATTTTGCTACTGTAAAATTTGAGTTAAGTCCAGATTAGTAAACAAATCTTGTTTCTTTCGCAGTTTGAGTTTCGTTGCTTCGTTTGATTTGATTCTTTTTGCAAACCTGAGCTCCTAAGTTGAACTTTCTGGTTAGATTTCTTATTTGAGTTTTACACATGCTTCTAGTTGAGTGCTTATTGTATGTTTTTTTGATTATGATAGAGTACCCGGAGTGCGAAGCGTGCTACTACGAGTCTCTAGGTTTCACGGATCATCAGCAAGGCAAGTAACACTTTGATAATACCTTTTTACTACCCAGTTTTATTGCATTAAATCAAACCTCAAACAATTGCATGGTTAGGATTTGATTAACTTGTGGGTTTTGGGAAGTAGATGAGGTAGTACCTATTCACCTGCTTATTATCAAACCTATGGGAGTTACTTCTACGTTGCTTATATTGCTATGCTATGCTAGTAGACGTGGATTGGGTTTGAGTGTATTCATGACAGATGTGAGTTTGTTAATTAATGGTTCAACTTAAGGTGGCAACTTTAATACACATCTGGGTGGATTGCTTGTGGGCACCTGGAGAATCCAGTGTTGTCCTAGGATATCCCGGAGGACCCGTGTGATCATCCTACGGCCCGCCACCCAGGCTCAAAGGGATCATAAGATTATTCATGCTAGAAACTTTCGTGTGCAGCCACAAGCCATTATGGGCTCTCGCATAGTTGAGTAAGTTGCGTGAAGCTCTCGAAGAGGTAGACTAGCTGATGTAGTGGGTTGTAGGTCTTTCTGTCTATCCAGAGTAGAGAGTTAATGCTTCAGAAAGACTGTGTCTCGAATCTCCGACCATGGATGTATTCGAGTCTTGTGGGGAAAAGTGCACAAACCTCTGCAGAGTGTATAAACTAATCATGGTTAGCCGTGTCCCCGGTTATGGACGTTTTGAGTATCTAGTTCTTGGATTATTATGTTGATCTCATCACCCTTATTATAATTTGATTGGGTTTAATGATGATGCTTAATTGGGATTGAGTTGGAGGAAACTTCTCAATGTTTAACAACCACCATGATAGTTAAATAAAATTTATTCCTTTGTTGTAGGGAAATAGGTTTTATGCAAAACTGTAACAGTAGAGCTTACCACCAGCCAAATATGCATGTAGTGATAGCAACTATTCCGTTCATTACTCTCTTGTGTTATGTTGCCAGCATATTCCATGTGCTGACCCGTTTTGGGCTACAACGTTCATGTTGCAGACTTTTCAGACGACGAGTAATGAGCCATAGGTCGTTGTCTTTCACTTAGTCATGCCGTTGGAGTTGATGGACTCATTTTAACTTCCAAGCCTTCCGCTGTTATCGTTTTAGATGGCCTTAAGCCATATTTTTCTGTATTAAGTTCTCTTTTGAGACATTCGATGTAATAAGTGTGTGATTGCTACTCTATTATAAATCCTCAAGTACTGTGCGCGTCAGCATTACCGATCCGGGGATGACACTGATGCACAGAGATCAGACTGCTTGAGGTCTGGTCGCTACAATAAGTAGAAAATTTTATTAGAGATTGACAAACATAGCATTAGTCAATGATGCAACTCATGAAAGAATTAATAAGGTAAGAGAAGATTCACATATAAATGCACTATCCTAGAAATATTTTGTGATTGTGAGCCCCCATCAAAATATTATCTGCCAAAATTGTTGACATTGGACAAGGAACACAACTTAATGATTTATGTTTGTTCATATTCACATAGGAGTTATATTGTCATAGATCCTTCAACATGTGGTGCTTGCCCCCAATCTTTGCTAGCCAAAAATTCCGCACTAAGTAGAGATACTACGTGTGCATCCAAAAACCCTTAAAACAAAATCTTATTTTCAAGAGTCCACCATACATACCTAGGGATTGAGCAAGGTCCCTCAGGTAAGTTGTCATCGGTGCAGTAAGCCAATAAAAATTGCTTCTAAAAGTGTGAGATCATTTAGTGTAAGAGAAAATTGAGCGTTGTACGAACTTGTGGTGGTGAAGAATAAAAGCGACAGACTGCATAATAAAGGTTGCCATCACAAGGGGCAATACAACGTGACGTTCTTTTGCACTAAGGGGTTGAGCATACAAATAAATAAGCGCATGGAAACCTCTGCTTCCCTCTGCGAAGGGCCTATCTTTTACTTTTATGTATTTACTTTTATGCAAAGAGTCAAAATTTTCTCTGTATTCCTTTTTATTTTTCTCCTTTTGCAAGCATCATGTGGTGAGGAAAGATCTAGGCACATATGTCCAGTTGAATATGGGTAGCATGAGTTATTATCGTTGACATCACCCTTGAGGTGAATACGTTGGGAGGAGAAACTATAAGCCCCTATCTTTCTATGTGTCTGGTTGAAACATTTTTCTCATGTGTATGCGGTGAGTGTTAGCAATCATAGAAGACTATATGATGGTTGAGCATTTGGACTTGCCTAAAGGCTCCGACACGTGGCCCGTCCTGAAAAGATGATGAATTGTAGTTGCAAAGTTCACTTAGAACATAGTTTGTTGGTTTCTAATAGAGTTTTTGCTTTATACTTTGATAGTGTGATGAATTGTCACTTATTCATGAGAAGTCTATGATAAAAGTTCTATGATAAAAGTCTTAGGTTTAAGTTTATTGCTATTATAATAATCTACATGATGCTTCTATGTCCATATTTTATTTTTATCGACGCCTCTCTCTCTCTCTCTAAGCATGTGGACATGTTTTTCAATTTCGGTTTTTGCTTGAGGACAAGCAAGGTCTAGCTTGGGGGAGTTGATACATCCATTTTGCATCATGTTTTCATATTGTTATTTATGGTGTTTTTAAGCATAATAATGCATTTTGGAGTAATTCTAATGCCTTTTCCCTCATAATTTGCAAGGTACACACAAAGAGGGAGAATTCCGGTAGCTAGAAATCTGGACCTGGAAAAGCTACGTCAGGCTACCTATTCTGCACAACTCCAAACAAGTTGAAACTTCACGGAGAATTTTTATGGAATATATGAATAATATTGGAGAAAATAAGTACCAGAGGGCCCCACCAGGTGGGCACAACCCACCTAGGCGCGCCAGGGTGCCCAGGCACGCCCTAGTGGGTTGTGCTCACCCAGGCCCACCTCCGGCTCCCATCTTCTGGTATATAAGTCATTTTGACCTAGAAAAAATAAGGAGAGGACTTTCGGGATGGAGCACCGCCGTCTCGAGGCGGAACTTGGGCAGGAGCACTTTTGCCCTCCGGAGGAGCGATTCCGCCGGGGGAACTTCCCTCCCGGAAGGGGAAATCATCGTCATCATCATCAGCAACAACTCTCCCATCTTGGGGAGGGAAATATCCATCAACATCTTCAACAACACCATCTCATCTCAAACCCTGGTTCATCTCTTGTTCTCAATCTTGTTATCGGAACTATAGATTGGTGCTTGTGGGTGACTAGTAGTGTTGCTTACATCTTGTAGTTGATTACTATATGGTTTATTTGGTGGAAGATTATATGTTCAGATCCATTATGCTATTTAATATCCCTCTGATCTTGAGCATGTTTATCACTTGTGACTAGTTACTTTTGTTCTTGAGGTCATGGGAGAAATCATGTTGCAAGTAATCATGTGAACTTGATATGTGTTCGGTATTTTATTAGTATGTATGTTGTGATTCTCTTAGTGGTGTCATGTGAACGTCGACTACATGACACTTCACCATATTTGGGCCTAAGGGAATGCACTGTGGAGTACCAATTTGTAACATCCCAAAATTCTAAATTTCGGAATGTTATATTAAATAAATAGTTTTGATTGATTGTTTGATTGTGGTGTGGTTGCTTGAGTGAAATTGAGTGAAATTTGAAACTTATGAAAGTTAAATGAGAAGGAATAAAAGTACTTTCCCAAACTTTCACCTTGCGTTTTTGATCTCCATGAATTCAAATTCTTTTCAAATACAGAACCCTAGAGTGAAGATGAAATGACTTCTTCCATTTAAATAAATGAAAAGGGTTTTTTTGAAAATGTTTGAATTTCATTTGGAACTATTTCAAATTCAGAAATTTTAAGCAACTCAATGATTTCCATGAGAGAAGATAAAATGACTTCTTCAAAACAGATGAAATATGAGTTGGGAGTTTCAACAAAGCAAATTTAAATTCCCTTTGAAATTATTTTCAATTTGGAGTTATTTGGACTTTTTTCAAATTATTTTTCTCCAAAAATAAAATATATGGAAAATAGGGTAAAAATGATTCCCGGAGAGAAATAAATTTGAAATCATTTTTGTATTTTTAAAATGGTTTTTATTGGGTTTTATTAGAGTTGTAGCACCCTTTGCTTTATTTAAATTTTTGAGGAACTTATTTGACGCTAAAAAAATGTTCATGTTGTAGAAATTATTTTTTTGAAAACTTTAATATATAATATGCCTATATAAAACTTTATTTTTAAATTTTTATTCAGTTTTTCTTTTCTGTTTCTATTTTAAAAAAACAAACTACGTGTGCGGCCTATAACTATCAGTAGCCCATGGGCACAACATAGTCAGCAGACAGGCCTGTAACTGTTTTTATTTATTTTTCGGTTATGCTTGGAAAAATACTATTTTCATAAATATTTATTTTTCTTAAAAAAAGTTCAAAAAAAAACAACAACGCAGCGCGCGTCCGCCGGCCGGCCGAACACTTTAGCCCATGCGTTTTTCTCTTTTCTATTTTTACTTACGTGTTTAGTCCCACATTTCCTATCCTTTGACTCCTAAACCTCTTTTCCACCTATAAGTATAGACCCATAGAGCCTCCAACTATCATCCTATTCGGGTTAAATCAATATTTTGGTTTGACTAGATTCTTTAAAGAAAAATATTTTTTCTCCTCTTCGACGGGATTTCTGCAAATTGTCTCTTTTCTTCGAAGTCGTCTTTTCTCTACCTTATAAAGGTATCTTTTTTTTCTTTTTATACTTCTATAGTTTATTATTTTTAGACTAGTACGATAGAATAATTAGATTATCAATTAGTCTATGTATTCATACACTAGACCTAGAATTAGCCGTAGCTATTTTCCTTCCGTAAAACAGCCTGGCCCTCGTTTTTCAAATAGCCATAACTTTTTACTCGTTTCTCCAAATTAGATGAAACCAGCGCCTATAGTTTTGTCTTGTTTTCACCTATCGAGTGAACCTGTCACATCAACTTTTTGAAATTTTCAAAATTTCGAAATTTGTTCAGATTCAAATTCAAATTTTTTTGTTCATAACTTGTGTTTTGTAATTCCGATTTAATTGATTTTTTTGCAAAACAAAGCTCTTGACCTAAACTTTCTGATAAGGCCAAATTCACTTAATTTTGGTACTGTTAGATTTTTTCTGTTGCGAGATTTATTTGCCTGTTTTTGAAGTTTTCTGAGATCTTTTATTCGATTCTTTTGCATGAGTGCTTATGTATGCAATTGCTTGCTCACGATAGATTGACCGGAGTGTGAGGAGTAGAACTATCATGAGGTATGAGTGCGAATCATCTTCATCAAAAATACAAGGCAAGTTCACACTTTGATCATACTTTTCATACCCTATTTTACTTGCATTAGTTTCACCCTCAAACATTGCATGGTTAGGATTTGATTTAACATGTGGGTATTTGGAAGTAGTTGATGAGGTAGGAACCTATTGCCCTTCATTCAACCTTGGGTTTATACGTTATGCTTATACTACTTTTCTATGCTCGTAGACATGGTTTGGTTTGTGAGACTCATGAAAGATGTGAGAGATTTTAACTAAGGGAAACTTAAGGTGGTTACTTTAATACACATCTGGGTGGATTGGTTGGGGCACCCTGGAGCACCCAGTGGTTTGCCCGGGCATGTGGAGAACCCAGTGCTTGCCCAAGGGGATCCTAGAGTACCCATGTGATCACCCTATGGAATGCCACCCAGGCTTAAAGGGATCATAATATTATTCATTCTAGAAACTTCCATGTGCAGCCACATGCCATTATGGGCTCTGGCATAGTTGAGTAAATTGTGGAAAACCTTTCCATTATGGGCTAGCAGATGTAGGGGAGTGTAGGTGTACCGACCTATCTATC
This sequence comes from Triticum urartu, assembly GCF_003073215.2. Taxonomy (NCBI): domain Eukaryota; kingdom Viridiplantae; phylum Streptophyta; class Magnoliopsida; order Poales; family Poaceae; genus Triticum; species Triticum urartu. Next base: position 232,817,357 of record NC_053024.1, read on the forward strand.
GGTTAAGGGGACCTCTTCGGAAAGACTGTTTCTTGGTCATTCGTTTCTCAAACACAATGAAGTGCGAGAAATCCAACGGAGGAGATCGAGTCTTGTGGGGAGAACTGCGCAAACCACTACAAAGTGTACAAACTAATCATGATTAGCCATGTCCCCGGTTATGGACATCTTGAATATCTGGTACTTGAATTATTGATTTGATCTCATTATGTTACTTAAAATTAATTTGTTGGATTGATGATTATTAATTTGGGATTGAGTTGGAGGAATCTTCTCAATGTTTTGAACAATCTTTGTAGCTAAATAAAATATATTCCTTTGTTGTAGGGAAAAATTGGCTTTATGCAGAATTAAACTTAGAGCCTCCACCAGCCAAATATGCATGTAGTGATAGCTATTATTCATCATTATCCTATGGTGTGAATTTGCCAGTACATTCAATGTACTGACCTACATGGCTGCAACGTCTCATGTTGCAGGAATCTTACGGCGAGTAAGTGATACGTTAGGGTTACGTTTTCTACACCCAACTTTGCCGTTGGTGTTGACGGGAATCCACAACCTTGTTTTTACTTCCGCTTTTTGGATTGAGGTAATAGTATTTACGTTATTTTATACATATGATTTACCTCTGTTATAAATCCTCGAGTACTGTGTGTCAGCATACCGATCCAGGGATGACACTTAAGCACAGAGACTTGACCGTCTGAGGTCGGGTCGCTACAAGATGGTATCAGAGCACATGTTGACTGTAGGATTTGACCCCTAGAAGCTGGCAAGCCCATAGGAAAGATTTTCTCTACAACTTTATTTTCAAAAAGATATTTTACCTCTCTTCTTTTCCGAGCTTTATCAAATATTCCCTTTTAGTTGGACAATACCCCTTTCCCTGTTGACCACATGAAGATTCGACTGACAAGACCACTCCAAGAAGTAAAATATATCAGACAACTAAGACCACACTAGACTGAAGAAAGATTTTACCGTGCATTATAATGATGGAAACTACAATGGTTGAAGACTCTGAAGACTAGGAGAATTTAAAGGCTCTGAAGAATTTTAGATTAGTATGACCTAGTAAGGTTACCCTTATGGAATTAGTTAGACTATTGAAGGTGTCAATACCCGAGATCAAGGTGTGTCAGAGAAAAAAACCTGGAACATGGAGCGTTAAAACTCAAAGTTTGTCAAGAAAACCCCAAGGAAGGAGATATCAACGATGGAATGATAGCTCATGGCAAAGATATGGGCATAAACACGACTATCCATGATGTTATCGCCCGCTTATGTTATTGTCACTGTGCTAGGTTAAGCATGCATTCTTTAGAAGGATTGTAGAGGGCTAATGGAGCACCTATCAGCAAAAGATGCAGTTTTAACCTTAGCTGGTGTATCACCGGGATCTGGAGTATTACATCAAGAAGTTTTGGATGGACCCGCATGAAGCCGTATTTGACAAGGAAGCATTTTGTGAAGAACTCAGGACCCAGAAGCTGAAAGTAGCCAAGCTGGTGGAGCAAAACCTCGAGAAACCAGAGATTCGTCAGGAACTGAAGGGCAGTAGGACCATGGTTCATGCCAAGGATGTTGAAACCCAGAAGTTTGGAACGCGACTCTAGAAATATTAAAGGACGTCATGAGAGACTTCGCGTCAACAGAGATGACGTGGCAAAAGAACCTGAGAAGGACAAGCACGATCGGAAAAAGCCATCGGAAACATAAATAAGACTTGAAGAGTTTGGCGACTTTGAAGATTTATTAACCTTTAGGAGACCAAACCCCTGTTATATACCTACGTAAGATGCGACGTTTGTGAGCTGTCATTTGTTTGATGTTTTTCTGACAGCCACAAAAAAATCTGTCTTTTCAAAACTATTGTTGGCATTGTGTGTGACCCTCTCTATCTCTCTTATCTTACCCCAAAAACCCATGGACCCAATATAGATGAATGGAGATGAACTCACATTTCCGGGACCGATAAGTCAATTGGAGACGGACTGATGGATTCAGAACATGGAAGGTCACATGAAGAATAAAACTATAGCCGAAAAGGATATGGCCCAGCATGCTCTTCAGTGCTTTGAAAGAGGTGCCGCTACTTGGTGGAGGTTTTACCAAACCATCAGTGGATGGCAAGGAGTAACCACTTGGGAAGAATTTAAGTTGACTCTACAAAGGTCTTGTCTTGTGTCTCAGCAGTTGAAGCCTCATGGAAATGATATGAAGAAACCTTGTGCCTGCAAGCTCTGTGGAGAAATAGGACACAACCATAAAGAACACAAGGATGAATGCCCTAATTGTGAAGGAAGTCACCCAGATGAAGAATGCCCCACCAAGCAGATTACTTGTTTCTTGTGTGAAGGGACTACCCACTACCCTGCTCAGTGTCACATTTACCCCATGGTACAAAGAACCATCCAGCAGAAGAAAGAAGCAATGAAAGGAGCCCTCATGGAAATTTTGGAAGAACCTGTGATGAAGGAATATGTCGAGGACACACCCAAAGGAAACAAAATTAAAGCCTGCACCAAGTCATGCTATTCATGTGGAGAAGAAGGACACATCTCCCAAAATTGTCTAAATGGAGACCTAGTAGAATTCCCGATAGAGGAAGTAGAGTATGACCCACAGGAAATAGAAGCCCTGATTGGAACGGAAAAGTCCAGGAAGAGAAATAGATTGGATTCCAGGAAGGACCTGAGTCATATCACTTGTTTCAGGTGCAAAGAGTTAGGGCACTACTTTAGCGGTTGCCCAAAAAGGAAGCCAAGGACCCAAGGAGGCTTTGAAATCACAAGGAAACCTCGAGACTTGTCAAAAGTAATATGTTTTCGTTGTAATAAAGTAGGGCACTTTGCCAGAGATTGTCCCAAAGAGAAGGACGCTTGTGCTAAATATTTGAGTCTGTGAGAAATATAGTAGTAGTAGAGGGAATATTTCTTTTTATATTAAGGTGTTGAGTTCAGGCATGTGATGGAAGTGCAGGAGATTGTAATAATTTGAGAATCAATAAAGTTAGCATCGTGGGTACTGATTTGGATTTTATGAGTAGTTACTCTATGAAGAAAGATTTTGACCATTTTCGAGGATACGAGAAATATGGTCTATGGAAGATTTGTGCATTTTAAGGGTGGTAGTACCCTGTGAGGACACTTGACCCATGGAAAAGATAATGATATTCCACGGAGTGGACTTCGGACAAAGTAAGTATGAGTTTTATCTCGATATGTGGGATACCCCAAGAGTATGAAGGGATGAAATGCTATTGGATATAAAGGAGGTATAATGTTGGTAATATGGAACAAATTTAGCCCCACGATAGAAGAAAGGGAGACAGTACAATCATATGGATTTAAGAAGGCTGGGAAGCTAGATGATTGAAATAATGATCAGTTGCCCAGATGATGATTTCAAGGTTTGCAAGTGATGAGGTGGGCCATAACCCACAGGCCCCAGGACCTGCCAAGAAGCAAGCACACTCTTGCTGAAGGAAAAACCTTGGAAGAAGTTACGTTTATCAACAGACGATCTTATAGGAGTTCACGCAAAACCTGAGAGTTATGAAGAAACGATAGATGTTTGTTTGGCTTGCAGAATCAATGGGTTTTTCCAAAATTAGTTCATCAACAAGAGAAATTCTACAATGCTTGGGAGGATGACCGAGTGTTAGAATGTGAGATTCACTAAACCATGTACAAGGTAATGATTTGGGTGCGGGATGGATTGATCACCATACCGACTTACTCTTATTATTCACCTTGCTATACAGGGTGGTAAATCTGCGTGACTTACCCATAGTAGAGAGACAACGACCAAAACCTTGTTTGAACCCTAGAATGGTATGACAGTTTCCCTTGTACAATGCAGCTTTTTCCAATCGTAGGTCATACGGTGATAATGAAACCCAGACCCATTTTCTGCAGGGACCCAGTCTAATTGTTTGATTACCACCATGAGCTATCGATAGTTGTTTAGTATTGGTGCCAGACCTGCAGCTAAAAAGACCTAGTCATAGGAGGACCGTACCGAGATAAAACGATAGAAGCATTGAGGAAAAGGTTATGCCACTACCGGAAGAGCCAGAGAAGGAATTATCTTGAAGATCTAAGAAGACCGATGTCGGTGTCAAAACCGGCGGATCTCGGGTAGGGGGTCCCGAACTGTGCGTCTAGGCCGGATGGTAACAGGAGGCAAGGGACATGAAGTTTTACCCAGGTTCGGGCCCTCTTGGTGCAGGTAAAATCCTACGTCCTGCTTGATTAATATTGATGATATGGGTAGTACAAGAGTAGATCTACCACAAGATCGGAGAGGCTAAACCCTAGAAGCTAGCCTATGGTATGATTGTTGTTGTGTATGTTATCCTACGGAATAAAACCCTCCGGTTTATATAGACACCGGAGAGGGTTAGGGTTACACAAAGTCGGTTACAATGGTAGGAGATCTACATATCCGTATCGCCAAGCTTGCCTTCCACGCCAAGGAAAGTCCCTTCCGGACACGGGACGAAGTCTTCAATCTTGTATCTTCATAGTCCAGGAGTCCGGCTGAAGGTATAGTCCGGCTATCCGAACACCCCCTAATCCAGGACTCCCTCAGTAGCCCCTGAACCAGGCTTCAATGACGACGAGTCCGGTGCGCAGATTGTCTTCCGCATTGCAAGGCGGATTCCTCCAAGTACTTCATAGAAGATTTTGAACACAAAGATAGTGTTCGGCTCTGCAAAATAAGTTTCCACATATTGCCATAGAGAGAATAATATTTACACAAATCTAATCTGCTGACGTATTCCGTAGTGTGACACACCACGGCCAAGCCTTTATCCGATTCGTTTCATTATCCCACCTCAGCGCGTCATGCGAGGCGGTTTCCTTGGCACGTCTTGTTAAAGCAGAGATCGTGTCCCCTTATTCTGGGATTCTCATCAATACGGGCGTGGGTAACCCAACCGCGCCATTGATTACGGCGCTTAGAGATAGGCAAGTTTTACCAGGCTGGTGGGGACACGTAGTTGCGTCCACCCATATAAGGGGATAAGGATCCACCTTTTCACCTACGCCTTCTTCCTCCCTTGCTTATCCATTCTCGCACACTCGAGCTCCAGCGCCCAAGTCTGCACTCCCCACCTCAACCTTCTCCAGCCATGTCCGGAGCGGGTGGCAAGTGGATGGTCTCCTCCGTCATGGAGGGACACATCAAAAAACTGAGGAAGGCCGGATACTTGTCTAACGACATCGCGTACTAGCTTCCCGAAAAGGGGCAGCTCCTCCCCACCCCAAGGCCCCATGAGAGGGTAGTGTTCCTTCCCCACTTCCTCCGCGGACTGGGCTTTCCGATCCACCCATTCGTCCGGGGACTCATGTTCTACTACGGCCTGGATTTCCATGATCTGGCCCCGAACTTCATCCTCAACATCTCGGCGTTTATCATCGTGTGCGAGGCTTTCGTCTGCATCCGCCCCCATTTCGGCCTATGGCTCAAGACTTTCAATGTCAAGCCGAAGGTGGTGCGCGGCAACCAGACGGAGTGCGGAGGCGCCATGGTGGGCAAGATGCCCAATGTCTTATGGCTCGAGGACTCCTTTGTGGAGACCCTGAAGGGGTGGCAATCGGGGTGGTTTTACATCATCGAGCCGTGCGACCCTGAGTGGGTCGCAGCCCCCGAGTTCCGGTCCGGACCCCCAACGCGGCTCACATCCTGGAAAGAGACGGGCCTGTCGTGGGGCAACAAAGCAGAGGTGACTGGACTGCAAACATGCATCCAAACCCTGGTGGACAAGCAGCTCAAGCTCGTCAACGTAGTCCAGGTTATGCTCATCCACTTGATCCTCCCGTGTCAACAACGGGCCTTCAATCTGTGGGAGTTCAACCCGGCGCAGCACCGAACTCTGAGTAGGCTCTTCGACACTACGTACGAAGATGCCTGGAAGGTGCTTTTCAAGGGCGTCGAGGCTCCCGCATCCGGCACCGAGGATCGCGGATTCAGCGCGCAGCGTCACGCTAGCGCGGTAAGTTGTTTGTACCTTTTTACAGGGTATTAGTTTTCCATAGTTTAACTCAATGTGGGATCTAAGCTCCCTTACCTTTGACAGAGTTGGAAGGCGAAGTCCGGACAAATCGACTTTCTGGCTCCCTTGCCCGAAGACCCAGCTGATGCCCGCTTGGCGAAGCTGCTGGTTCTGGAACCCTATGTGGTGCCGGAGAAGAAGGCCACGACGAAGGCCACGGGGACTCAAAAGAGTGCCCGGCGCCAGGAGGTGTCAGGTTCATCACCCGACAGCTCCGAGGCGCATTCCTCCCGTGAAGACAAGGAGGAAGAAGAAGAGACCTCTCCCCCTCCAGCGGGAAGAGAGAAGAAAAGGAAGGCCGCCCTCTCTGGGGAGGCCGGAGGGTCCAAGAAGGGGAGAACCCTTCCCCCGGACTACTCCACCGACACCGATGACGGCGGAGAAGAGTGGCCGCTCAGGGCCAAGCCCCTAGCGAAATCGTAAGTATCCGGATACTAGAGTAATTCATAGTATTCCTTTATTGCACAGCTTTCACTTATGTCGAATATGATTTATGCAGCCCACCCAAAGACCGGCTCGACGCATCGTCGAGCGGTTCACTGGACTCATCGGATGTGAATTCGCTTCCGACGACTTCCTCCCCCCGCCCTACGGACGACGCCGAAGTGCTGTCTCAACAGGTTCCAAGCCGGGAGGAGGTGGTCCTGGAGGCGCCGCAAGGCGACCTCCCAGACTCCAGGAGTAAAGGGGATGAAACCCCCAAGGGCTCCAAGTCTGGCTCTAGGCTGAACACCGCTCTGGAACCTTCAAAGGTTCCAGAGTCCGGTGGGGGACCTCCTTCCAAGAGGAGCAAGCCCACCGTGCCGGTGACCCCCGTTCAACCGGAGGTGCCGGACAATCTGTTGGAGGCGCTCCAAGGCACCTCCATCGATGAGGAGCACCGCACCATTATGAGTGCGGTGGTCCAGAAGGTTCAGTCCGCCAAGAGCAGACTGACTGAAGCTTGTACTAGCCTTTTAATAGGCTTTGAGGTAAGTAAAGAATGTGTAAATAATATTACCGCATAGACAGTAGCCCCTGATGCTCTGTTTGGCATTTGGGAAGAAAAGCCGAATAGAGGATCAAATAAAATTCGCAGGAGTCTAACAAAAAGGAGTCAATATGCGTATGCAGGCTTCTCTGCTTGCGTTCGCCGGACTGACTGCGGAAGTGGACACGCTAAAGCAGAACCTCGAGCGGTCCGAGCAAGATCTTGGGCGTGTCAAAAACAGCTCGAGGACAATGAAGGTAAGAAATACCTTGTTTAAATATATATAAAAAGTTGCAATTGCAAAAAATGACAGGATTATCGTGGCTATTGTAGGGGCCACGTCTGAGGTGGCGACCCTTAAGCAAGCGCTGGTCGAGGCCGAGGAGAGGGCGGCCACGGAGCGCACCGAGCGGGAGAAGTATGAGGCCCAGGTTGGCAAGGTGCAACAAGAGCTCCAGGTTCTCATGAAAAAACATGAGAGTTTGGAGCTTGACTCAAAGACGCGAGCGTCCGAGCTCGCGGTGGCTATTGAAAATGCCAGGTCTGCCAAGGCCGAATCCCAGAAGACCCTCCAGGAGTTGGATGAGGTGAAGAAGATAGCGGCGGGTAAGGCATTCTTTATGCAAAGCAAACACATAAATGTGAGCTACTTGTTACTTACCCGAATCCGGAGCTCTCCAGGAGTGTTCGCAGATCTTCCCCGGAGTGTGTCCGATGCCGCCGCATTCTATCGAGACGAGGAGGGCAGCTCAACAGAGAAGGTGATGTGGTCCCAGTATGCTGAGGCCGGACACCCCGTGCCCCTGAGCGACCAGTTGAAGCAACTGGTCGAGCTCCACAAGGCGGCCGAACAGGCCATGAAGGGCCTCATAGTTCGGCTGTGACCTGGAGAGGCTCTGCCTGGGAGCTATTTCGTGCTGGTGCGGCGGCTGGTGGAGGCCTGTCCAAGGCTCGAAGTCATCAAGCGCTCCGTCTGCATTGAAGGTGCCTGTAGGGCCCTTGCCTGTGCTAAGGTGCACTGGGGCAAGCTGGATGCTGAGAAGCTTGTGAAGGACGGGCTACCGCCTGGGAAAGAGCATCGCAAGCCTGAGAATTATTATAAGGATGTTCTGAAGGGTGCCTGCCTTGTGGCGGATGAATGTTCTAGGGATGTAATTTTTGAGTGAAACTTGCTCGTTTTGTCCTGTGCGCTGAAAACTTGTTCATATGCGCTAAGCAATGCTGTTGGAATTTAAAATATTACCTTCTGTGCGGCTGTTTATCAATTCTGAGAGATGGCGAGTCGTCGGCTTCTGCCCCCCGTGCTGCTAGTGCTGGGGTGTTCGGGGATAAACCTGAGCACTCTTTTTCCCATGTTTGGGTCCTTCGAGGGAGGCGCTCAGCCCAACGAACAAGGCAATCGGACTATAATGCATGAACACTCTCACTTAGCCATAGAATTCTATAATTTTAAATTTCGGCGAAGCCCCTGGTATTCGGAAGACCGAGTTTGGGGCGCTATCCACGCCTTGGCCGGACAGAGCCGACTCCTCGCTCTAAGCGGCATAAGTCTTTAGGGACTCGAAAAACCTCTCGAATAGGGACCAGCTCTCGCTTCATCATGACAGTCAGTTTTAGCTTTCTCCACTGAGGTGCTCGACCCAGCTCAACTGGGGCACAATCGCACTGGTTCTCCTAGTGCTACCTTAGCCGATATAGCGGAACGTAAGGCACCAAAACATAGGAGCCGGGCAAACCCAACTATTGACCCAAAACATGATTCGGAGCCGATGCATATAATGCTATAAGTTCGGGGTGCCGCACTTGTTAAAGTGTTTGGACTTCTCACACCATGTTGAGGGGTACTAAAGCCCCTGGCATATCTTGGCCGTACCGAAGTGCATGGGTGCAACATGTCGTTAAGGAACATATATTTGTAAAAAAAAGAGTAATGCAAAAATAGACAGAAGCTATGCATTGTTTATTAAAAAGGGCTGCGATCAAAGCAGAACAATACAAATAATGTGATAAGCAAAAGGTTGGACTATTTTAACATGTCCGTTCCAGGGGCAGGCTGCGGAATGGTATGCGAAACAGGTATACTGCTCGTGATAGAGACCACCTGGGAGTTCCGTAATGCGGCATGGCATGTCTGCTTCCCTGGTTCTTGCATTGTTTGTGCGGCAATTGAACTGCCGAACATGCCTTCTGAAGAGTGGAGTCCTGAAAGTAAGAGAAAATTAAAAAATCGGTAGCCCCTGGTGCAGTTTAAGCCGTGTTTTGGGCGTGCCGTGATGGTGCCCCTCCCCCTGTACCCATGGTATTTCTAGAGCGTAGTTATGTACGCGAAGTACTGGTGCCGCATTTTTTCCAGGGCTGTGGTTGGGGCCGCATTGCTACGCCTGCTCAGAACGTGCTAGGTGGTCTTGTTGTAGGTTACTCTGGGCACGCTTGACGGTGTCCGGACGTTTAATGGCCGGACTGGAGAACTGCCTGGAGAGGCTGCTTTGTACTTCCGCTGCAAGGGCCGCCGTGTGCTCCTCCATTCGGAGGGAGCATTTAGTGTTTCCATTGACAGTAATTACTCCTCGAGGGCCTGGCATCTTGAGCTTAAGCTATGCGTAGTGCGGTACCGCATTGAACTTGGCGAATGCGGTTCGTCCAAGCAGTGCGTGATAGCCACTGCGGAATGGGACTATGTCGAAGATTAACTTCTCGCTTCGGAAATTATCCGGAGATCCGAAGACCACTTCAAGTGTGACTGAGCCTGTACAGTTGGCCTCTACACCTAGTATTATGCCTTTAAAGGTCGTTTTGGTGGGCCTAATCCTCGAGGGATCTATGCCCATTTTCTGCACTGTATCCTGGTAAAGCAGGTTCAGGATACTGCCGCCGTCCATAAGGACTCTAGTGAGATGAAATCCGTCAATAATTGGGTCTAGAACCAATGCGGTAAATCCGCCATGACGGGTGCTAGTGGGATGATCCCTTCGATCGAAGGTGATCGGGCAGGAGGACCATGGGTTGAACTTTGGGGCGACTGGCTCTATCGCGTATACGTCCCTTAACGCACGCTTCCACTCCCTCTTGGGGATGTGGGTTGCGTACATCATGTTCACCATCCGCACTTGTGGGGGAAATCCCTTCTGTCCACTGTTGTTCGGCGGCTGGGGCTCTTCGTCGTCATCGCTATGCAGCCCCTTGTCTGTATTTTCGGCATTTAACTTGCCTGCCTACTTGAACACCCAACAATCCCTGTTGGTGTGATTGGCCGGCTTTTCGGGGGTGCCATGTATCTGGCACAAGCGCTCGAGTATTCGGTCCAAACTGGACGGGCCCCTAGGATTTCTTTTGAATGCCTTTTTCCGCTGACCGGATTTATAGCCTCTGAATCCGGCATTAACTGCCATATCCTCAGCATTGTCGCCATTAATGCGGCGCTTCTGCTTGTTGCGACGCGACCTGCCACTACTGTCCCTGGTATCTGAATTACCAGGGTTCTTGGTCCTGTTGTTGCTACGAGAAAGCCAGCTGTCTTCTCCCGCGCAAAAGCGGGTCATGAGTGTCGTGAGTGCTGCCATAGATTTTGGCTTTTCCTGTCTAAGGTGCCGAGCAAGCCACTCGTCACGGATATTGTGCTTGAAGGTTGCTAGGGCCTCAGCGTCCGGACAGTCGACTATTTGATTTTTCTTTGTTAGGAACCGTGTCCAGAATTGCCTGGCCGATTCCTCTGGCTGCTGAATTACGTGACTTAGGTCATCGGCGTCTGGGGGTCGCACATAAGTGCCCTGGAAATTGTCGAGGAATGCGGCTTCCAGGTCCTCCCAACAACTGATTGATCCTGTTGGCAAGCTGTTAAGCCAATGCCGAGCTGGTCCTTTAAGCTTGAGTGGGAGGTATTTGATGGCGTGGAAATCATGGCTGCGGGCCATGTGGATATGAAGGAGATAATGCTCGATCCATACCGCGGGATCTGTTGTGCGATCATATGATTCGATGTTTACGGGTTTGAAACCCTCGGGGATTTGATGATCCATTATTTCGTCTATGAAGCATAGTGGGTGTGTGGCGCCTCTGTACTGGGCTATATCATGACGTAGCTCCAATGAGCTTTGTCTGCTGTGTTCGGCCCTGCCGAATTTGTGGCTAGTGTGACGGTTACCGTCTCGAGTTGTGGGGCTCCCACGCGATCCGTAGATCGATCTTGTTTGCCTTGCCTTGTCCTCCAACATATCTCGCAGGTCCGGCGCATTTTCCCATGTACGGGGTGCGGCTTGAGTGGAGGGCCGAGAGGCCTCTCTGTCGCGGCCACGAGGGTCCGATCGGCCGTATCGAGTGCAGGTGATGCAGGTTTAAGTGCTTCCTCCTCTAGTCGGGGTAGCAACCTGCGCTTTGGGTAGCTCTTGGAGGGGCGTTCGAGTTTATGCTCTTCGGCCGCAAGGACTTCAGTCCATCTGTCGACTAGCAAATCTAGATCAGCTCTAAGCTGTTGCTGTTTTTTCTTGAGGCTTCTTGCCGTGGCCATAAGCCTGCATTGAAAACGCTCTTGCTCGACGGGGTCCTTTGGCATGACAAATTCGTCGTCGTCGAGGCTTGCCTCGTCTTCGGAGGGAGGCATATAATCGTCCTCGACCTCTCTGTCTGCCGCTCTCTCATGAGGGCTGGTTTCTCCATCCTCCTATGCTAAATCTTGCTGGAGGGGGTTTTCTTCGGCACTCTCCGGAGTATTATTATCTCCCATGCTGGAATCACAGTATTTGTTTTGGCGGGATTTTGATCGGCGCCGCTGACGCCGGCGCTTAGGCTGTTTCTTGGAGGGGTCATCCTCCGCTGTTCCATCGCCATCTCCTTCTTTTGGGGTGTCCACCATGTATATGTCATATGACGAGGTGGCTTTCCAGGGCCTAATAGGCGCTGGTTCTTCATCGTCTCCTTCATCGGTGTCCATACCGTCGATGTCTTCGGAGTCGAAGTCGAGCATGTCGGTTAAATCGTCGACAGTGGCTACAAACTGGGTGGTGGGTGGGCTTTGAATTTCTTCATCGTCTGTACCACAACCTTGCTGACCGTAGTCCGGCCAGGGCTCTCCTGATAAAGAGAGAGACTTCAGTGTCTTCAGAATATCGCCGAAAGGAGAGTGCTGAAATATATTCGCGGTAGTAAACTCCATGATCGGCGCCCAATCGGATTCGATCGGCAGGGGCGCAGAGGGTTCGGAGTCCGGAGAGGAGTCCGGCTTCTTGGAGTCACGAGTCTCGCGGAGTGCGGGGCTGGTGTTCAGTTCCATCGCCATTGGGATCGCAGCCCCCGAGGCAGCGTCCAACCGCCTATCCTCGATCGGCGCAGTTGGCTCCGAATTAAAGGTCAAAGCCGATGCGGGTGCGGCCTCCAGGGCACTGTTCGGTGGCAGAGCTAGATCATGCTCGTCGTGACAGTGCGGCGCGCTCGGCAGTGGCTCGAATCCGTCGAAGATCAAGTCCCCGCGGATGTCAGCCGTGTAGTTTAAACTTCCAAATCTGACCTGACGGCCAGGGGCGTAGCTTTCGATTTGCTCCAGATGGCCAAGTGAATTGGCCCGCAGTGCGAAGCCGCCGAAGACAAAGATCTGTCCGGGGAGGAAGGTCTCACCCCGGACTGCATTGCTATTGATGATCATAGGAGCCATCGAGCCTGACGGCGATGACATAGAGGAACTCTCAATGAAAGCACCAATGTCGGTGTCAAAACCGGCGGATCTCGAGTAGGGGGTCCCGAACTGTGCGTCTAGGCCGGATGGTAACAGGAGGCAAGGGACACGAAGTTTTACCCAGGTTTGGGCCCTCTTGATGGAGGTAAAACCCTACGTCCTACTTGATTAATATTGATGATATGGGTAGTACAAGAGTAGATCTACCACGAGATCGGAGAGGCTAAACCCTAGAAGCTAGCCTATGGTATGATTGTTGTTGTGTATGTTGTCCTACGGACTAAAACCCTCCGGTTTGTATAGACACCAAAGAGGGTTAGGGTTACACAAAGTCGGTTACAATGGTAGGAGATCTACATATCCGTATCCCCAAGCTTGCCTTCCACGGCAAGGAAAGTCCCTTCCGGATACGGGACGAAGTCTTCAATCTTGTATCTTCATAGTCCAGGAGTCCAGCCGAAGGTATAGTCCGGCTATCCGAACACCCCCTAATCCATGACTCCCTCAACCGACACTGCCAACAATAAGGATGGAGTATATGAGTTTTGTTGGAACCGTAACCATGCTTCTAAGGTTGGTAGCACCCCAGACCCCTTGCAACGATCGATGGACTTTGAGAAGCCCCGAACCTAACCTATTTTCTTTCTAGCCTCTCCAAATCTCGAGGGAGAGATTCATTTTAAGGGTGGTAGGTTTGTAACATCCCAAAATTCTAAATTTTGGAATGTTACATTAAATAAATAGTTTTGATTGATTGTTTGATTGTGGTGTGGTTGCTTGAGTGAAATTGAGTGAAATTTGAAACTTATGAAAGTTAAATGAGAAGGACTAAAAGGACCTTCCCAAACTTTCACCTTGCATTTTTGATCTCCATGAATTCAAATTCTTTTCAAATACAAAAACATAGAGTGAAGATGAAATGACTTCTTCCATTTAAATAAATGAAAAGGGGTTTTTGAAAATATTTGAATTTCATTTGGAACTATTTCAAATTCAGAAACTTTAAGGAACTCAATGATTTCCATGAGAGAAGATAAAATGCCTTCTTCAAAACTTATGAAATATGAGTTGGGAGTTTCAACGAAGCAATTTTCAAGTCCCTTTGAAATTATTTTCAATTTGGAGTTATTTGGGTTTTTATTCAAATTATTTTTCTCCAAAAATAAAATATATGGAAAATAGGGTAAAATGATTCCCTACAGTAGAAAATTGGAGAGAAATAAATTTGAAATCATTTTTGTATTTTTAAAATGATTTTTATTGGGTTTTATTAGAGCTGTAGCACTCTTTGCTTTATTTAAATTTTGGAGGAATTTATTTGATGCTAAAAAAATGTTCATGTTGTAGAAAATAGTATTCAAAAAACGTTAATATATAATATGCCTATATAAAGTTTTATTTTTATTTTATTTATTTAGTTTTTCCTTTCTGTTTCTATTTAAAAAAACAAACTGCGTGTGCGGCCTATAACTATCCATCGCCCACGGGCGCAACATATTCAGCAGACAGGCCCATAACTATTTTTTTATTTTTTGGTTATGCTTGGAAAAGAAAAATACTATTTTCAGAAATATTTCTTTTTCTTAAAGAAAAGTTCAAAAAAAAACAACACAACGCGCGTGCGCCAGCCGGCCAAACACTTTAGCCCATGCGTTTTTCTCTTCTCTATTTTTACGTCTACGTTTAATCCCACATTGCCTAGCCTTTGACCCCTAAACTTCTTTACCACCTATAAATATAGACCCATAGAGCCTTCAAAAATCATCCGATTCAGGTTAAATCAGTATTTTGGTTTGACTAGATTCATTAAATAAAAATATTTTTTCTCCTCTCCAGCGGGACTTCTGGAAATTGTCTCCTCTCTTTGAAGTCGTCTTGTCTCTACCTTATAAAGGTATCTTTCTTCGTTTTTTTCTGTTTATACTTCTGTAGTTTATTATTTCTAGACTAGTACGATAGAATAATTAGATTATCAATTAGTCTATGTATTTATACATTAGACCTAGAATTCTTTTAGCCGTAGCTATTTTTCTTCCATAAAACAGCTTGGCCCTGATTTTTCAAATAGCCATAACTTTTTACTTGTTTATCCAAATTTGATGAAACCAGCGCTTATAGTTTTGTCTTGTTTTCACCTATCCAGTGAACCTGTTGAAATTTTCAAATTCCAAAATTTGTTCAGATTCATATTCAAACTTTTTTTGTACATAACTTGTGTTTTATAACTCCGATTTAATTGATTTTTTTTGCAAAACGAAGCTCTTGACCTAAACTTTCTGATAAGGCCAAATTCACTTAATTTTGGTACCGTTAGAAATTGTTTTCTTTTGAAAGAGTTATTTGCATGTTTTTGAATTTTTCGAGATCTTTTCTTTGATTCTTTTGCATGAGTGCTTATGTATGCAATTGCTTGCTCACGATAGATTTACCGGAGTGTGACGAGTAGAACTATCAAGAGTTATGAGTGTGAATCATCTTCATCAATAGTACAAGGCAAGTTCACACTTTGATCATACTTTTCATACCCTGTTGTACTTGCATTAGTTTCACCCTCAAACATTGCATGGTTAGGATTTGATTTAACATGTGGGTATTGGGAAGTAGTTGATGAGGTAGGAACCTATGCTCGTAGACGTTATGTATGCTTATACATTAGGAACCTATTGCCCTTCATTCAACCTTGGCTTTATACGTTATGCTTATACTACTTTTCTATGCTCGTAGACGTGCTTTGGTTTGTGAGACGCATGGAAGATGTGAGAGATTTTAACCAATGGATATTTAAGGTGGTTACTTTAATACACATCTGGGTGGATTGGTTGGGGCACCCTGGAGCACCTAGTGGTTTGCCCGGGCACCTGGAGAACCCAGTGCTTACCCAAGGGGATCCCGAAGTACCCATGTGATCAACCTATGGAATGCCACCCAGGCTCAAAGGGATCATAAGATTATTCATGCTAGAAACTTCCGAATGCAGGCAAATGCCATTATGGGCTCTGTCATAGTTGAGTAAGTTGTGGGAAACCTTTCCATGATGGGCTAGTAGATGTAGGGGAGTGTAGGTGTACCGGCCTATCTATCGGTTAAGGGGACCTATTCGGAAAGACAGTGTCTCGGTCCTCCGTTTCTCAAACACCATGAAGTGCGAGAAATCCGACGGAGGAGATCGAGTTTTGTGGGGAAAAATGCGCAACCATCTGCAGAGTGTACAAACTAATCATGATTAGCCGTGTCCCCGGTTATGGACATCTTGAGTATCTAGTACTTGAACTATTGATTTGATCTCATCATGTTACTTAAAATTAATTTGTTGGGTTGATGATTATTAATTTGGGATTGAGTTGGAGGAACCTTCTCAATGTTTTCAACAAACTTTGTAGTTAAATAAAATATATTCCTTTGTTGTAGGAAAAAATTGGCTTTATGCAAAATTAAACTTAGAGCCTCCACCAGCCAAATATGCATGTAGTGATAGCTATTATTCATCATTATCCTATGATGTGAATTTGCCAGTACATTCAATGTACTGACCTACATGGCTGCAACGTCTCATGTTGCAGGAATCTTACGGCGAGTAAGTGATACGTTAGGGTTACGTTTTCTACACCCAACTTTGCCGTTGGTGTTGACGGGAATCCACAACCTTGTTTTTACTTTCGCTATTTGGATTGAGGTAATAGTATTTACGTTATTTTATACATGTGATTTACCTCTATTATAAATCCTCGAGTACTCTGTGTGTGTGTGTCAGCATACCGATCCGGGGATGACACTTAAGCACAGAGACTTCACCGTCTGAGGTCGGGTCGTTACACAATTAGATGATGGGTTGCGAGAGTGACAGAAGCTTAAACCCTAGTTTATGCGCTATTCCGTAAGGGACCGATTGGATCCAAAAGTTTAATGCTATGGTTAGAATTTATTCTTAATACTTTTCTTGTAGTTGCGGATGCTTGCGGGAGGGTTAATCATAAGTAGGAGGTTTGTTCAAGTAAGAACAACACCTAAGCATCGGTCCAACCACATATGAAATTATCAAAGTAGCGAACACGAACCGAATCAACATGATGAAAGTGACTAGATGAAATTCCCATGTACCCTCAAGAACGCTTTGTCTATTATAAGAGACTGTTTTGGCCTGTCCTTTGCCTCAAAAGGATTGGACTACCTTGCTGCACTTTTGTTACTATGATCATTACTTTTTCGTTACAAAATATCTTGCAATCAAACTACTCTTTTACTTACAATTTTAGCACTTGCAGACATTACCTTGCTGAAAACCACTTGTCATTTCCTTCTGATCCTCGTTCGGTTCGACACTCTTACTTATCGACAAGAGCTACAATTGATCCCCTATACTTGTGGGTCATCAAACCCAAAGCTAAGCACTTCTCCCATTGCAAGAAAAACCAATCTAGTTGGCCAAACCAAATCGATAGTTCGAAGAGACTTGCAAAGATATTAAATCATGCATATAAGAATTCAGAGAAGATTCAAATAATATTCATAGATAAGTTGATCATAAATCCATAATTCATCGAATCTCGGCAAACACACCGCAAAAGGTATTACATCGAATAGATCTCCAAGAACATCGAGGAGAACATTGTATTGAGAATCAAAAAGAGAGAAGTAGCCATCTAGCTACTAGCAATGGACCCATACGTTTGAGGTAAACTACTCACGCTTCATCGGAAGGGCAATGGTGTTGATGCAGAAGCCCTCCGTGATCGAATGCCCCTCTAGTAGGACGCCGAAAATATAAAGTAGAATATTAATGCATATAAAACATCCAAAACAGATAATATAATAGCATGGAACATTCAAAAATTATAGATATGTTGGAGACGTATCAAGCATCCCCAAGCTTAATTCATGCTCGTACTCGAGTAAATTATAAAAACAGAATTTTTGATGTGGAATGCTACCTAACATATTTATCCATGTAATTTCTTTATTGTGGCATGAACGTTCAGATACGTATGATTCAAAACAAAATGTTAATACTGACATAAAAACAATAATACTTCAAGCATACTAACAAGGCAATTATGTCTTCTCAAAATAACATGGCTAAAGAAAGCTTATCCCTACAAAATCATATAATCTAGCTATACTCCATCTTCATCACACAAAATATTTAAATCATGCAGAACCCCAATGACAAGCCAAGCAATTATTTCATACTTTTGATGTTCTCAAACTTTTTCAACTTTCACACAATACACGAGCGTGAGCCATGGACATAGCACTATAGGTGGAACAGACGGTGGTTGTTGAAAAACAAAAAGATGGAGATTGTTTCACATCAACTAGGCATATCAACGGGCTATGGAGATGCCCATCAATAGATATCAATGTGAGTGAGTAGGGATTGCCATGCAATGGATGCACTAGAGCTATAAGTTTATGAAAGCTCAAAAAGAAACTAAGTGGGTGTGCATCCAACTCGCTTGCTCACGAAGACCTAGGGAAATTTGAGGAAGCCTGTCATCGGAATATACAAGCCAAGTTCTATAATGAATATTCCCACTAGTATATGAAAGTGACAACATAGGAGACTCTCTATCATGAAGATTATGGTGCTACTTTGAAGCACAAGTGTGGTAAAAGGATAGTAGCATTGCCCCTTCTCTCTTTTCTCTCATTTTTTTATTTGGGCCTTCTCTCATTTTTTGGCCTCTTGTTTTTCGTCCGGAGTCTCATCCCGACTTGTGGGGGAATCATAGTCTCCATCATCTCATCCTTTCCTCACATGGGACAATGCTCTAATAATGAAGATCATCACACTTTTATTTACTTACAACTCAAGAATTACAACTCGATACTTAGGACAAAATATGACTCTATATGAATGCCTCCGGTGGTGTACTGGGATGTGCAATGAATCTAGAGTGGCATGTATGAAAGAATTATGAACGGTGACTTTGCCAAAAATATGATGTCAACTACATGATCATGCAAAGCAATATGACAATGATGGAGCGTGTCATAATAAACAGAACGGTGGAAAGTTGCATGGCAATATATCTCAGAACGGCTATGGAAATGCCATAATAGGTAGGTATGGTGGCTGTTTTGAGGAAGGTATATGGTGGGTTTATGGTACCGGCGAAAGTTGCGCGGCACTAGAGAGGCTATCAATGGTGGAAGGGTCAGAGTGCGTATAATCCATGCACTCAAGATTAGTCATAAAGAACTCATATACTTATTGCAAAAATCTATTAGTTATCGAAACGAAGTACTACGCGCATTCTCCTAGGGGGATATATTGGTAGGAAAGGACCATCGCTCGTCCCCGAGCGCCACTCATAAGGAAGACAATCAATAAATAAATCATGCTCCGACTTCATCACATAACGGTTCACCATACGTGCATGCTACGTGAATCACAAACTTTAACACAAGTATTTCTCAAATTCATAATTACTCACTAGCATTACTCTAATATCACCATCTTCATATCTCAAAACAATCATAAGGAATCAAACTTCTCATAGTATTTAATGCACTTTATATGAAAGTTTTTATTATATCCCTCTTGGATGCCTATCATATTAGGACTAAATTTATAGCCAAAGCAAATTACCATGTTGTTTAGAGACTCTCAGAATAATATAAGTGAAGCACAAGAGTTCATCAATTTCTATAAAATAAAACCACTACCATGCTCTAACAATATATAAGTGAAGCACTAGAGCAATATTGCCTAGCTCAAAAGATATAAGTGAATCACATAGAGTATTCTAATAAATCACGATTCATGAGTGTCTCTCTCAAAAGGTGTGTACAGAAAGGATGATTGTGGAAAACTAAAAACCAAAGACACAAATCATACAAGACGTTCCAAGCAAAACACATATCATGTGGTGAATAAAAATATAGCCTCAAGTAAAGTTACCGATAGACGAAGACGAAAGAGGGGATGCCTTCCGGGGCATCCCCTAGCTTAGGCTCTTGGTTGTCCTTGAATATTACCTTGGGGTGCCTTTGGAATCCACAAGCTTAGGCTCTTGCCACTCCTTATTCCATAGTACATCAAATCCTTCCCAAAACCTGGAAACTTCACAACACAAAACTCAACAGAAAATCTCATAAGCCCCGTTAGTATAAGAAAATAAATCACCACTTTTGGTACTGTTGTGAACTCATTATTTATTTATATTGGTGTAATATCTACTGTATTCCAACTTTTCCATGGTTCATACCCCTGATACTAGCCATAGATTCATCAAAATAAGCAAACAACACATAGAAAACAGAATCTGTCAAAAACAGAATAGTCTGTAGCAATATGGATATTTCGAATACTTTTATAACTACAAAAATTCTGAAAAATTAGGACAACCTAAGAAAATTTTTTATTTATCTTGGGAGAGAAGAATCAGTATTTTATCGCACTTCTGTTAAAAATGGGAATTGTTTTCTGGAGCGCAAAAGTTTCTGTTTTTCAGCAAGATCAAATCAACTATCACCGTAAGCTATCCCAAAGGTCTTACTTGGCACAGGCACTAATTAAAACACAAAGCAACATCTAACCAGAGGCTAGATGAATTATTTGTTGCAAAACATAAAGGAAAAATATTGGGTTGTCTCCCACCAAGCGCTTTTCTTTAAAGCCTTTTAGCTAGGCATTAATATTTTTAATGATGCTCGCATGAAAGACAAGAATTGAAGCACAGAGAGAGAATCAAATAGCATGTGAAAAACAAGTTTAATTCTAACATACTTCCTATGCATAGGTATTTTATAATCAAACAAATTATCGAAACAAGCAAAACCTAGCATATGCAAGGAATAATAAAGAAACAATAGCAATCTCAACATAACGAGAGGTAATTTAGTAACATGAAAATTTCTACAACCATATTTTCCTCTCTCATAATAATTACATGTAGGAGCATAATCAAATTCAAAAATATAACTATCACATAAAAAATTCTCAATGTGATCCACATGCATGCAAAGTTGACACTCTTCCAAAATAGTGGGAGTATCATTAACTAAAGTCATGACCTCTCCAGACCCACTTTTATAAGGAACTTCATAAGATTGAACATTATCCAAATATGTGGGATCTAAAGTTGACACTCTTCCAAACCCACTTTCAATATTATTGCAAACATTATTATCAATCTCATATTTATCACGTGGCTTAAATAGTTTTTCAAGATTATAAGAAAAAAATCACCCCAATCATGATCATTGCAACAAGTAGTGGACGTAGCAAAACTAGCATCCCCAAGCTTAGGGTTTTGCATAACATTAACACAACTGTCATTAATAAAATTTCTACGAATATCATTGCAATCATGCTTTTTATTCAAGGTGCTATCGTGAATCACTTCATAAATTTTATCTTTCAACACTTCATCACAATTTTCAGATTCATGAATTTCAAGCAAAACCTCATAAATATAATCTAGTGCACTCAACTCACTAGCAATTGGTTCATCAAGATTGGATCTCTTAAAAAGATAAGCAAGTGGATGAGGATCCATAAGGTTTTTGTTCTTGCTTTCAAATAAATACATAATTATGCCAAGCGAACAAGCAAACAAACCAAGTAAGACATAAGGGCAAACTAAAAGACGAACGTAAGAAGGGCGAAGAAAAAAGAAAATATTTTCGGAAATCGTTTTAGAAGTGGGTGAGAGGAAAACGAGAGCCGAATGGCGAATGATGTAATGCAAGAGGTGAGAGTTTATGATTGGTACTTGGTATGTCTTGACTTGTCGTAGATCTCCCCGGCAACGGCGCCAGAAATTCTTCCTGCTACTTCTTGAGCTTGTGTTGGTTTTTCCCTTGAAGAGGAAAGGGTGATGCAGAAATGTAGAGTAAGTATTTCCCTCAGTTTGAGAACCAAGGTATCACTCCAGTAGGAGACAATGAAGAAGTCACCGAATACCTGCACAAACAATCAAACAACTTGCACCCAACGCGAAAAAGGGGTTGTCAATCCCTTCACGGTTACCTGCAAAAGTGATATCTAATAGAGATAGACAGATGGTAAAGTAAATATTTTTGGTATTTTTGGTTTATAGATCAGAAAGTAAAAGATTGCAAAGGAAGTAAATCAGAAACTTATATGATGGAAAATAGACCCGGGGGCCATAGGTTTCTCTCAAGATAGAAAATATTACGGTGGGTGAACAAATCACTGCCGAGCAATTGATAGAAAAGCACAAAGTTATGACGATATCTAAGGCAATGATCATGAATATAGGCATCACGTCCGTGCCAAGTAGACCAAAATGATTCTGCATCTCCTACTATTACTCCACACATCGACCGCTATCCAACATGCATCTAGAGTATTAAGTTCATAAAGAACAGAGTAACGCATTAGGCAAGATGACATGATGTAGAGGAATTAATTCAAGCAATATGATGAAAACCCCATATCTTTATCCTCGATGGAAACAATACAATATGTGCCTTGCTGCGCCTACTGTTACTAGGAAAGGACATCGCAATATTCAACCCAAAGCTAAGCACTTCTCCCATTGCAAGAAAAACCAATCTAGTTGGCCAAACCAAATCGATAGTTCAAAGAGACTTGCAAAGATATTAAACCATGCATATAAGAATTCAGAGAAGATTCAAATATTATTCATAGATAAGCTGATCATAAATCCACAATTCATCGGATCTTGGCCAACACACTGCAAAAAGTATTACATCAAATAGATCTCCAAGAACATTGAGGAGAACATGGTATTGAGAATCAAAGAGAGAGAAGAAGCCATCTAGCTACTAGCTATGGACCCGTAGGTCTGAGGTAAACTACTCACGCTTCACCGGAAGGGCAATGGTGTTGATGTAGAAGCCCTCCGTGATCGAATTCCCCTCCGACAGGACGCCAGAAAAGGTCCCTAGATGGGATCTCATGGGTACAGAAGGTTGCGGTGGTGGAAAAATGTTTTTGTTGCTCCCCCTGTTGGTTTTGGGATATATGAAAATATATAGGCAGAAGAAATAGGTCGGTGGAGTCACGAGGGGCCCACAAGGATGGGGGCACGCCCTACCCCCCTAGGCGTGCCCTCCGTCCCTGTGGCGCCTCGTGGCTTCTCTGACTTGCACTCCAAGTCCTTTGGATATCTTCTGGCCCAAAAAAAATCATCGCGAAAGTTTTATTCTGTCTGGACTCCGTTTGGTATTCCTGTTCTGCGAAACTCTAAAACAAGGAAAAAACAAAAACTGGCACTGGGCTCTAGGTTAACAGGTTAGTCCCAAAAAATAATATAAATAGCATATTAATGCATATAAAACATCCAAAATAGATAATATAATAGCATGAACAATAAAAAAAATTATAGATACATTGGAGACGTATCAAGCGGCTATTTGTTTTCGCCCTCTTTCTATAACCCAATTTGACGTCTTTTGGAATTAGATTTGGAGTTTCGTGTGCTTAATCAAAGGAAAAGGGGGGAAATTTTTCAATTCGCGGTGTTTTCTTGCCCTTTGGTTTGTGTTTAAAGGTAGGGCTCATGCCTGCTACCACCCCCCCCCCCGTGGGCACCCCGCGAGTGGGGGCTGGGCATGGTGTCCGTGCTATGTGCACGCTTGGGCTAGCCCGAGTGGCGTTGAGGCCCCCTTAGGGTCAAGAATGCAACTGTCGAAGGACCACTATGCGCACACCTTGCCGTAATCCAGCAATCGGCTCCTCACACGGCGCTCTCGGCCGGGCATGCATGCTACCCAGGAGGCTTAAACCCTTGCGAGCCCCCGGAGGGCCCACCTCGAGAGAGGAGTGCCTCCGCGATACAATAACCCACTCAAGACCACCAACACCAAAGATAAGTCATGACAGCTACTCTAGTCAGGAGCCTTCTGGCTCACGACAGCACATTCCAGAATCTATCTCAAAAGCATATCATCATTTCATACATTATATGGGAAGCCCCCCTCCAAAAATGCTTTCACGCCCCGCATGGCCGTATTCGAAAATTTTGGCATACAGGTCAGGACAGGAAAGGAAACGCAAGCCTAGCGAGACCCGCTGTCGTCGGTGTTGGCATCTTCATCATCACCATCCGCACTGCCCTCTTCGGCTGCAAGCACATCCACGCTGTATTCGGGGGTGAACTCCACGACCAGGTCGTCCACATGGTCATTCTCCCAGCTTGCTAGATGGCCCTGGGTGACCATGGGCACGGGGGCTATCGCAACATTGAAGTCAAAGTCGGGGTCAAGGCTAAGAAGGTAGTTCAAGACGCGTGAGAACGCGCGCGCCCAAGAAGGCCCCGACTCCTCTCTTCGACAAGCTGGCGAGCCCTCATGGCCCGGTCTTCTAGACGGGTCATGACTTGAGTGAAGAAGTGGAGGTAGCCGGCGCCATCATCTTCCTGCCGGCGGGAGATGCTCTCTTCGCAGATGGTGTCTAAGGCCCGGTTGGCCCTGACCCTGTGGTCCTCAAGCATCGAGGAACACCCGCGCTGCATCATCCGACGATGGCTTTCTTCATTTGTGGCCTTCTCCACAAGAGACGTGATGCCCGCGACCTACTGCTGAAGTGAGGACAAGTCGGCTTGGGCGGAGGCCAGAGCCTCCTTGGCAGCCATCTCGCGCTGCTCTACTACGGCCAGCTTCGCCCTGAGGGCGTCGGTCCTGCCCTATAGCTTGACCTGCTGCTGTTGGAAGCGGGTCTCCTAGAGCCTCAACTCCCGGTGGTGCTCGCCAACAAGAGCCACGCGGATCTTCGCCACCCTCTGGTCAATCTCTTACTGGACCCTGGCTTCCTGAGCAGCAAGGGCATCCTCAGCCGAGGCTACTTGGCGCTCCCTCACCTCCAGCCACCCGAGTTCCAGGCTGTGCTCCAAGACCTCAAGCGCCAGCGCGTCCTCACGCACCTAGACCTCCTTCTCATTGGAGGGGTCGTCGCTCGGTGGCGCCGCCAGGGAGGCCCTGCGCGCCTGGACCTGCTGCTCAAGGGCGGCATTTGAAGCTCGAAGCTCCCTCTCCCGCTCCTCAGCCACCTCAAGGCAGCAGTCAGCGGCCCTGGCTTCCTCTAGAGCACGGGCGCAGGCCTCGTGAGAAGCTGCGAGGGACACAGCTGCATCCGCCCTTGGCGTGCTCGTGCTACAGATGCCCGAGGTTGATGCTGACCTTCAACTCATGCCACTCGCGCGCCAGGCGGAGGCCTCTGCCTCGAGGCGTGCGTCGATGTCGACAAGTTCTCCCCAAGCTGACCCAGCGCACTCATTGCTTCTTGGAAAAGGTCATGGAGGACGGCGTTGCTCCCGCGTGCGAGCTCCAACGCGCGGCCGAGTCCTTCCTTCACGCCAGGGGCTGCTAGGGAGGTGTAGGATGACTCACCCGTCTTCGACAGGGGGGTGGAAGCCGACGCTCTTCCCGGGCCTTGGCGGAGGCGCTATGCGGCTTGGCCTCGCCGCTCGAGGATGACGCTGACACTGGGGCTTCCTAGCCACCAACAAGCACCAGTGGAGGAGCCCTCGACACGCCTGATGTCCACTACGCAACTTTATTCTTGTAGACTTGTTTTGGGCCTCCTAGCGCAGAGTTTTGTAGGACAGTAGAAATTTTCCCTCAAGTGGATGACTAAGGTTTATCAATCCCTGGGAGGTGTAGGATGAAGATGGTCTCTCTCAAACAACCCTGCAACCAAATAAAAAAGAGTCTCTTGTGTCCCCAACACACCCAATACAATGGCAAATTATATAGGTGCACTAGTTCGGCGAAGAGATGGTGATAAAAGTGTAATATTAATGGTAGAAATATATTTTTATAATCTGAATAAATAAAAGCAGCAAGGTAGCAAATAGTAAACGGGCACAAAAAATGGTATTGCAATGATTGAAAATGAGGCCTAGGGTCCGTACTTTCGCTAGTGCAGTCTCTCAACAATGGTAATATAATTGGATCATATAACCGTCCCTCAAAGTGCAACGAAGAATCACTCCGAAGTTCCTATCTAGCGGAGAACATAAGAGGAATTGTTTGTAGGGTACGAAACCACCTCAAAGCTATTCTCTCCGATAAATCTATCCTAGAGTTCGTACTAAAATAACATGAAGCTATTATTTCCGATCGATCTAACCAAGAGTTTGTACTAAAATAACACCAAAGCAAATTCAGATTCATAATACTCAATCCAACACAAAAAACTTCAAAGACTGCCCCAAGATTTCTACCGGAACAAAGACAAGAACGTGCATCAACCCATATGCATAGATTACCCCAATGTCACCTCGGGAATCCACGATTTGAGTGCCAAAACATATATCAAGTGAATCAATACGATGCCCCATTGCCACCACGAGTATTCAATTGCAAGACATATATCAAGTGTTCTCAAATCCATAAAAGTATTCAATCCGATAACAACAAAATCTCAAAGGGAAAAACCAATTCATCACAACAAGATAGAGAGGGGAAAACACCATATGATCCGACTATATTAACAAAGCCCGCGATACATCAAGATCGTGACATCTCAAGAACACGAGAGAGAGAGAGAGAGATTAAACACATAGCTACTGATACGAACCCTCAGCCCCGAGGGTGGACTACTCCCTCCTCATCATGGTGGTCGCCGGGATGATGGAGATGGCACCAGAGATGATCCCCCCTCCGGCAGGGTGCTGGAAAGGGTCTAGATTGGTTTTCGGTGGCTACAGAGCCCTGCGGCAGTGGAACTTCTGATCTAGATTAACCCTGAGGGTTTTTGGAATATTTGTGAATTTATAGGATAAAGAGGGATGCGTGAGGCCACCGAGGTGGGCACAACCCACCTGGGCGCGCCTGGGCCTCCATGCACGCCTTGGTGGGATGTGCCCCCCTCGGGGCACCCCCAGGTGCTGCTCTGGCCCACTGGTGGTCTTCTGGTCCATAAAAATCCACAAAAAGTTTTGCGGTGTTTGGACTCCATTTGATATTGATTTCCTGCGATGTAAAAAACAAGCAAAAAACAACAACTAGCACCGGGCACTGGTTCAATAGGTTAGTCCCAAAAAATGATATAAAGTTGCTATAAAACGATTATAAAACATCCAAGAATGATAATATAACAACATGAATACTTCATAAATTATAGATATGTTGGAGACGTATCAGCATCCCCAAGCTTAATTCCTACTCGTCCTCGAGTAGGTAAATGATAAAAGAAATAATTTATGAAGTGCGAATGCTTGCAAAGTGCACAAGTTTGATCAATGACAATTTCAATCACTTTTCCTAGCATCATAACATCAACTCTTTCTCATAAAACTTATCATGATAAAGTAGCAATTGAAAATGGAATTTTTATTGTGGAATGCTACCTATCATATTCAACATAAACTCTTTTCTTTTGTAGCATGGAAATTTCGACTTTTATATGGTTCAAAGCAATAGTCTAGCTTTGACACGAGGACTTTAATACTCAAGCATACCAACAAGCAACCATGTCTTTCAAAATATCAACGCTAAAATAAGTTATCCCTAGCCCATCATGCTCAATCATTGATCCATTCATGAAACACACTCGCATATTAGCTACACCCAATGCTCAAGTACGATCATAGTGCCTCCTAGTTGGTGCTTTATAAGAGGAGATGGAGGCTCAAATTAAAAATAAAAAATTGCATAAAGTAAAATAAAGGCCCTTCGTAGAGGGAAGTACGGATTTGTAGAGGTGCGAGACCTCAAAGCGAAAATTGAGAGATAAAAAAACATTTTGAGAGGCATACTTTTCCCACCAACGAAAATGACTTAGAGCTCCCAAAACTTTCCATGCTAGATATATCATAGTCGGTTCCCAAACAGAAAATAAAGTTTATTCCTTTTACCACCATACTTTCACTTTCCATGGCTAACCGTATCCATGGGTGCCCTCCATACCAACACTTTCCAAGGAATTTATTATTTGACAACATAAAGTAAATTCATTTTTCATTTCGGGACTGGGCATCCCTAATACCTTTGCCCTACTCTCGTGCAATGACAAGTGAATAAACACTCATCGTGAGAATAACACATATAGCATGGAAAATATTGGCCACCCCTCACCGCCTCACGAGCGGTACAAGAACACAAAAGAGAAATTTATTTTGAAAATTAGAGATGGCACATACAAATTTACTTAGAACGGCAAAATAATACCGCATATAGGTAGGTATAGTGGACTCATGTGGCAAAACTGGTTTAAAGGATTTTGGATGCACAAGTAGTGATCATACTTAGTGCAAAATGAAGGCTAGCAAAAGATTGAGAAGCGACCAACCAAGAAATGAATAATCTCATAAGCGAGCATTGAGCAAAATTAACACCGAATAATGCACCACAAGTAGGATGTAATTTCATTGCACAACTATTGACTTTCATGCTTGCATAGGGAATCACAAACCTTAACACCAATATTCTTGCTAAAGCATAATTAATCATCAACATGACTCACATATCACATCATCATATCTCAAAACTATTACAAGGAATCAAGTTAATTTTGTCCAATGATCGTCATGAGAGTTTTTATTATATCCTTCTTGGATATCTATCACTTTGCAACTAATTTTCATGTGTTGCTTTTGATAAGCTCAAACAAATATAAGTGAATATCATGAGCATAATATTTCTTTCTCTCAAATTAATTTAAGTGAAGCAAGAGAGATTTTCTTGAAAATTTTACTAACTCTCAAATAAATCTAAGTGAAGCAAGAGAGCATTTCTTCAAAAATACTAAAGACCACCGTGCTCAAAAATATATAAGTGAAGCACTACATCAAATCCATAGCTCATAAAAATTTTAAGTGAAGCATAGAGAGCAATTCTACCAAGTCATGGCATAATTTTGGCTCTCTCAAATAGGTGTGCCCAGCAAGGAATCAAGACTTAAAACACAAAATAAAACAAGCAAAGACTCATATCATACAAGACGCTCCAAGCAAAACACATAGTATGTGACGAATAAAAATATAGCTTCGAGTAAAATACCGATGGTCGTTAGAAGAAAGAGGGGATGCCACTCAGGGCATGCCCAAGCTTAGTTGCTTGCTCTCTTTGGATAATAGATTGGGATGTCGGGGCATCCCCAAGCTTAGGCTCTTCTTACTCCTTATTCCTTCATCCATCGTAAGATAACCCAAAACTTGAAAACTTCAATCACACAAAACTCAACAAAACCTTCATCAGATCCGTTAGTATTAGAAAACAAATCACTACTATAAGTACCGTAGCAAACCAATTCATATTTTATTCTTGCATTATATCTACTGTATTCCAACTTTTCTATGGCAAAAAATCATCAAAGTAAACCATAGAATCATCAAAACAAGCACACAATGCAAAAAACAAAAAACAGAACCTGTCAAAGACAGAATAGTCTGTTGCAATCTGGATATTTCGAATACTTCTGTAACTCCAAAAACTCTAAAAAATTAGGACGACCTGGGCAATTTGTATATTAATCTTTTGCAAAAATAATTGGTATTTTATTGCTCTCTTTTAGAAATTAGAATTATTTTCGTGAGTGCAAAAGTTTCTGTTATTTAGCAAGATCAAACAACTATCACCCAAGAAGAATCTAAAGGCTTTACTTGGCACAAACACTAATTAAAACATAAAAAACACAATCATAATAGTAGCATAATTGTGCTAACACTCAAGAATAGAATGCAAAAAGCAAAAATGGATTTTATTTATCGGGTTGCCTCCCAACAAGCGATATTGCTTTATGTCCCTAGCTAGGCATAAAGCAAGGATCCAAGTTTCGTCATCTTTGTCCAACTCTTAAATCAAACACTTAGAATTCTCTAGAGATTTAGCATAAAGATTTTCAATGATAGTACTTCAAGGAAAAAATTTCAAGAATTCATTCTTGCCAAAGGGATCTCTTATAACTTCAACAAAATTCGGGTGAATACTAATCATCTTAAGATCCTCTTTACTATTATTACTAGAAGTTTCACCCTTGATCTTAGTAACTTGAGTAGTCTTGCCAAGATTTACAGGAGTTTTTTCAATAGTTTTATTAGAAGCAAAAGCCGTGCTCAAATTACTAAAGATGTCTTCCAGTTTATCAATCCGAGACGGACTTTCTTCAATTCTTTCATGAATTACGATTCCCTTTTCTTTTAACAACTTAAAAACATCTCCCGCTTTTGACCCAATTTTAGTAGCAAAATTATGCATCTTTTTATCCAAGTTTTCAATATGCTCTTCAGTAAGCATTTTCTTTTCAATAGCATCTAATCTTTCCATAACATGCTCAAGAGTCAAAGTTGTATCATTAATCATAAGAGGTGGTGAGCCTACTAAATTTCCCATAGCATTAAAAGCATCAAGAGAGGGACACATCAAGAAATTTTCACCGGTAATCGTATCAAGGATGAATCTATACCAAGTAGGGATGCCCACATAAAAACAACAAAGAAGAACCATGGTAGATTGCTTACGGATAGATCTATTATGAGCATTGCAAATTCTATACCAAGCGTCTTTTAAATTCTCCCCTCCACTTTGTTTAAAGTTGAGAACCTCATTCTCGGGAGTGCATGTAATAGAGGAAGTACTTTCCATGATGATAATAACAACAAACAAGATTGCACACAAAAATAGATCAGGCAAGAAAACAGCGAACAAAAAAGAGGGCGAATAAAACGTCAAATTTTTGTGAAGTGGGGGAGAGGAAAATGAGAGGCAAATGGAAAATAATGTAAATTGCAAGGAGATGAGATTTTTCATTAGGAACCCGGTATAAGTTGAAGATCCTCCCCGGCAACGGCGCCAAAAATTCCTTTTGATGCAGCTTGAAGCTACGTCGGTATTTCCCCAAAGAGGAAGGGATGATGCAACACAACGGCGATAGGTATTTCCCTCAGTGATGAGACCAAGGTTCTCGAACCAGTAGGATAACCAAGCAACAATACATAAACGATACCTACACACAAATAACAAATACTCGCAACCTGAAGTATTAAAGGGGTTGTCAATCCCTTTCGGGTGACGGCGCTAGAAATTGGCAAACGGACATGAATAAATTGTAGTAGATTGATAGATCGAACGCCAAATAAAATAAATAAGAATAAACTGCAGCAAGGTTTTTTTGTATTTTTGGTTTAATAGATTTGAAAATAAAAGGGCAAATAAAATAGATCGCAAAGGCAAATAATATGAGAAAGCGACCCGAGAGCCGTAGATTTCACTAGTGGCTTCTCTCGAGAAAAATATTAAACGATGGGTAAACAAATTACTGTTGGGAAATTGATAGAACTTCAAATAATCATGACGATATCTAGGCAATGATCATTATATAAGCATCACATCCAAGATTAGTAGACCGACTCCTGCCTGCATCTACTACTATTACTCCACACATCGACCGTATCCAGCATGCATCTATTGTATTAATTTCATGGAGAAACGGAGTAATGCAATAAGAACGATGACATGATGTACACAAGATCTATTTATGTAGAAATAGAGCCCATCGTTTTATCCTTAGTAGCAACGATACATACGTGTCGGTTCCCCTTTTGTCACTGGGATCAAGCACCGTAAGATCGAACCCACTACAAAGCACCTCTTCCCATTACAAGACAAATAGATCAAGTTGGCCAAACAAAACCCAAATATCGGAGAATAAATACGAGGCTATAAGCAATCATGCATATAAGAGATCAAAGAAACTCAAATAACTTTCATGGTTAAAAATATAGATCTGAACATAAACTCAAAGTTCATCGGATCCCAACAAACACACCGCAAAAGAGTTACATCATATGGATCTCTAGGAGACCATTGTATTTAGAATCAAAGGAGAGAGAGGAAGCCATCTAGCTACTAACTACGGACCCGAAGGTCTACAAAGAACTACTCATGCATCATCAGAGAGACACCAATGAAGTGGTGAACTGCTCCGTGATGGTGTCTAGATTGGATCTGGTGGTTCTGGACTCTGCGGCGGCTGGAATTGATTTTCATCGACTCCCCTAGGGTTTCTGGAATATTGGGGTATTTATAGAGTAAAGAAGCTGTCCGGGGTGCACCCGAGGTGGGCACAACCCACCAGGGTGCGCCTGGGCCTTCAGGCGCGCCCTGGTGGGTTGTGCTCCCCTCGGAGCAGCCCCCAGGTGCTTCTTCGGCCCATTGGATGTCTTCTGGTCCAAAAAAATCCACGAAAAGTTTTGCCGCGTTTGGACTCCGTTTGGTATTGATTTCCAGTGATGTAAAAAACATGCAAAAAACAACAGACACTTGGCACTATGTCAATAGTTTAGTTCCAAAAATGACTATAAAATGATTATAAAACATCCAAGAATGATAATATGACAGCATGGAATAATAAAAAATTATAGATACGTTGGAGATGTATCAGTATGATAAAGAGGAAATCATTCATTTTGGTACTGTCAAGATAAGATTCATACTTGTTCTCACACAATGCCTACTATACCCTATCATTTCTACAATTTATATTGAGCAATATAAGCTATAGAAACTAGAAAACAAGCAAACTATGCATTGAAAAAAGAATCTATCAGAAACAGAACAGTCTGCAATGATTTGAACAACAACCATATTTATGCTACTCCAAAAATTCTTAAAAATTAGAAAAACCTAATACATTTGTATATAAATCTTGTGTAAAAACTTCAGATCAAAATCACGCCTTTGTGATTTTTTTAAACTCTGGCAATGAGCGCAAAAGTTTCTGTTTTTCAGCAAGATCAAATCAACTACCACCATAGACCACCCCAAAGGTCTTACTTGGCACTTTATTGAAACAAAAGCTATAAAACATGACTACTACAGTAGCTTAATCATGTGAACACACAAAAATAGTAAGGATAAATATTGGGTTGTCTCCCAACAAGCGCTTTTCTTTAATGCCTTTTTAGCTAGGCATGATATTTTAATGATACTCTTCCAAGTCCAATCTTGATGGTAATTTTTGTTCATATTCTAAAAGATAAAAGTGAAGTTCATAGAGCATTCTACAATTAATATAGATCGACCAATATCAAGCTCAAAATATATAAGTGAAGCACACGAAGCATTCTATAAAGCCATACTCAAAAGATTTAAGTGAAGCACAAATAGCATTCTATAAAGCGATACTCAAAAGATTTAAGTGAAGCAAATGAAGCATTCTATAAATCGATGAAGGACTATCTCATACTAGCATGGTGCATATAGGATAAGAAAATAAAAATACACACAAAAGACGCATATCATGTGAACAAAACAAAAATCAAGGTATACCAATAATTGTTGAAGAAGAAAGATGGGATGCCAACCGGGGCATCCCCAAGCTTAGATGCTTGAGTATCCTTGAAATATTTAGTTGGGGTGCCTTGGGAATCACCAATATTGAACTCTTGCCTCGCCTTATTCTTCTCATATCGATAACTCCTCGATCTTTGAACACTTCATCCACACAAAACTTAACAAAAACCTTGTGAGATCCATTAGTGTAATAAAGCAAATCACTATGTTTAGGTACTGCTATATTTCAATTTCATATTAGCATTATATCTACTATATTCCAACTTCACCATGGTTCATACCCCCCGATACAACCCATAGGTTCATCAAAATGAGCGAACAACGCATAGAAAACAGAATTTGTCAAAAACAGGACAGTCTGTAGCAATCTAGAAGCTTCATATACTTCTGTAACTCCAAAAATTCTAAAAACTTTTGCATAGCAGTACTGTGTAAAAATTTCAGAAACTTTTAACGTTCTAGTAAAAAATGTAAATTCACGCACTACAACCAAAGTTTCTGTGTTTGCACCGCATGTAGCAAACAAGCAATCTAATCATCCTAAAGCCAAATCTTGGCACATTATTTTTTATAATAAAATGGATATATAGAAGGGGATAATTATTTTTGAGAAACTTCCATGAAATTTCTACATTGTTTCCTTGAGCATGAACACAAGTGTTCAAGGTCGACCCTCACTTCTCCAATGCATAACCTTCCAATCACTTCTCTTTTTGAAAAAGTGTTTAGGCATAAGAGGCAAGTAACCCTTTTTTGTATTTTTCATTATTTTATTTTTTTGTTTAACCCACAACTAAAGAAAACAAAAACAAAAGGGAAAGCAAAATCTACTTAGTGAAGAAAGCAAACAAGCACACACGAGAATATCAACCCCACGCTATTGCTCCCCGGCAACGGCGCCAGAAAAGAGTTTGATAATCCCTAAGTGCAAGGAATCATTGTAGCAATTTCCAGAGGTGGAAGTGATAAGTATGGAGTGTCGAACCCATAAGGAGCTAAAGGTAAGATCAATATTCTCTCAAGTCCTATCTACAACTGATACGACTCTACGTACACCGAACATTTGCTTCCATCTAGAAACGAGAAATAAAACTACGTTGTGGGTATGAAGAGGATAGCTTTGCAATATCGGATAACTAAAATATAAAATTAGGGGTTATTAACATAAAGTTAGAATATATTATAGTATATTACAAATACCGAGTGTGGAATAATGATGGATCGATGTGCGGAATTATCCTAGGCAATTATTAACAAGATTAGTAATTATTATTGCAATTTTATATGAAGGAGAGGCATAAGCTAATATACTTTCTCTACTTGGATCATATGCACTTATGATTGGAACTCTAGCAAGCATCCGCAACTACTAGAGATCATTAAGGTAAAACCCAACCATAGCATTAAAGTATCAAGTCCCTTTTAACCCATACGCAACAACCCCCTTACTCGAGTTTAAGCTTCTGTCACTCTAGCAACCCACTATAAGGAAATCATGAACGTATTGCAACACCCTACAACGGGAATCCTTCACGTGTGCATGGCACGGAAGGCACCATAGGACAACACCAAAATAAAACATACAACTCAAACCAATCTAGATCATCAATCAACCCAAAAGACAAAAGAAATCTACTCAAAACATCATAAAATGGCAACACATCATTGGATCATAATATGTGGCATAAAGCACCATGTTCAAGTAGGGGATTACAGCAGGGTGCGGGAGAGTGGACCGCTTAAAAGAGATGAGGAAGGTGATGAAGATGGTGATGTTGATGAAGACGATCACTGCGGCGATGGTTCCCCCGGCGGCACCCCGACGCCACCGAGAGAGAGAGGTGGAGAGAGTCTCCCCCTTTTGCTTCCTCCTTCATGGCATCCCCCTAGATGGGGAGAGGTTCTCCCTCTGGTCCTTGGGCTCCATGGTGATGATGGCCCCTTTCGGCTTCCTCCTTCGTGGCCTACGCTGATGATGGCCCCCTCCGGCAGGGTGCCAGAGAGGGCCTAGATTGATTTTTCATGGATACAGAGGCTTGCGGTGGTGGAACTTCCGATCTAGGTTTGTTTCTGGGGGTTTCATGATTTATAGGAATTTTTGGCATCAGTTTCACGCCAGGGGGGTTCCTGAAGAGTCCACAAGGCAGGGGGCGCGCCCTACGCCCTACACCCTTGTGTTTGCCTTGGGACTCTTCTGTCCTAGCTCTGGTGCTTTGTCGGTCTCCTTTGGTCCATAAAAAATCACCACGGTGGTTCCGCTGAAAACAATGTCAGTCCTGGTTAGTTCTAATCAAATCATAACAAAACCATATAAAATTGTTGTAAACATGGCATGAATACTTCATAAATTATAGATACGTTGGAGACGTATCACTAATGATATGCAAAGCCATAAGCTTGGGGACGCTATGTTTGATGAAGATGATATTTTTAGTCCCCCAAGATTTGATGTGCAAATTTGTTATAATGATTGCATGCCTCCTATTTATGATGATTATATTGATGAAAGTGGGTTTGGAAGAGTGTCAACTCTAGGTAATGATCCCACTATTTTGGAGGGTGTTGAATCTTATTATAATAATTATGAAAGTGGATTTGGAGAGGTCATGACTTTACTTAGTGATGAATCCACTATTTTGGAAGAGGTTTCAATTGATTAGGAAAATAAAGTTGTTATGTATGATGATTATGGTGATGGCATGTATGATATAAAGAATAATGATAACCATGAAACTTGTCATCATGATTTTATTTTTCAATTGGACTATGCCAATCAAGTATCTCATGATAGTTATTTTGTTGAGTTTGCTCCCACTATTTTGAATAAGAATAAATTTGCTTATGCGGTTAGTAATACAATTTCTATGCTTGTGCGTCATGAAAATAATGCTTTATGGGAAAATTATATTGTCGAATTCATTCACGATGCTACTGAAAATTATTATGAGAGAGAAACATATTCTTTTACATATGCCAATAACATCAAGTTTCCCCTCTATGTGTTGAAAGTTTTCAAGTCATGCTTGTTTTGCCTTCCTATGCTAGTTGATTCTTGCTCCCATAAA
This sequence comes from Triticum urartu, assembly GCF_003073215.2. Classification (NCBI taxonomy): domain Eukaryota; kingdom Viridiplantae; phylum Streptophyta; class Magnoliopsida; order Poales; family Poaceae; genus Triticum; species Triticum urartu. The sequence goes on from NC_053024.1 coordinate 232,853,353, forward strand.
TTGTTTGCCCAACAAATCCCTATGCATAGGAAGTGGGTTAGATTTAAATGTGCTAGTCATATGCTTCATGATGCTCCCGTTATGTTTCAGTTCCTATCTTTTATGTGAGCATCATTGAAATCATCATGCCTAGCTAAAAAGGCATTAAAGAAAAGTGCTTGTTGGGAGACAACTCAACACTATTACCTATTGTTTTGTGTGTTCCCATGATTAAACTACTGTACTAGTCATGTTTTATAGCTTTTGTTTCAATTAAGTACCAATTAAGGTCTTTGGGATAATGTGGATGACAGTTGACTTGATTCTGTGCAAAAACAGAAACTTTTATGCCCAGTAACATAATTGTTTAAATTCACTAGAACGTGATAAAATTCTGAATTTCTTTATAGATGATTGATATACAAATTTCCTGCTTGTTCTAATTTTTAAGAATTTTTGGATTTACAGAATTATAGTCATTGTCCAGATCATTACAGACTGTTATGTTTTTGATAGATTATGTTTTCAATGCATAGTTTGCTTATTTTAGTTTTTCCATATAGCTTATATTAAGTGATATAAATTGTGGAAATGATAGGATACAGTAGGCATTGTGTGAGAACAATTATGAATGTTGTCTTTGATAATACCAAAGTGAATGGTTTGCTCTTTATCTTTACCTACTAATAAGGCACACATTGATTCTGTCGGGTTTACCATCATGGCATTTTTGCAAACAACTCCATGTGTTTTTATATAATTGAACCTGTAGTCCTATTTTGAATGGCTTTTAGATAATTGAACCTGTAGTCCTATTTTTAATGGCTATCTGCGAAAACATTTAATTTTTGCAAAAAAGACCCTTTAATTTGGTATATTCAACCCAAACTCCATATGTCGGCGGCTCGAATGGCTGGGGGTGCCGTAGCTCCTTGATGCAGAACGGCGGTGGCAGTTGGAGCTTGCTGGGGGAGAATTCATGCGCAACAGGGGTTGGGGAGGTGGATCCGGAGACGGGGTCGCTGGTGACTACGAGGAAGGCTGGAGCGCGAATTCGGCTCCTAGGCAGAAAGAAGATAGGGAGGTGAGGGAGAGAAGAAGGGAGAACGGAGGGGCGGTGCGGCGACCTAGGTAGGAGTTCGCCGGAGCAGGGTGACGACGGACAAGCGCGGGAGATAGAGGAATCCGGCGTGGCAGCGGGAAGTCACGTGAGGTGGAGGTGGGCCAAGAGAGATCACATGGAGCGCTCGTGGAGATGCGTCGTCACCTCAGGCGGATGACGCCACGGCCATGTCTCCACCGCCCCTCCCACCGCGAGGAAGACTACGCCAAGTGTAACACCCATGATGCGGCTATATCTCCCACGTGTCAAGGCATGACTTAGATGCATAACCGCATGGTGGTTTAGTCACAAGTGGGTGTTACAAGTTGGTATCAGAGCCATCCCCGACTTAGGAGCCTCCTGCTTGATCGAATCGCTAACGTTGTTGAGTCTAGAACAAAATGTTTTGAGTCTTAGGATTATATATATCGGAAAGTAGGATTCTTTTTACTCCTCGGTCCCTTCGTCGCTCTGGTGAGGCCTCCTGATGTAGAAGTTTTGACTTCCCTCTCCTCAAATTTCACAAACATTTTTTAGGATCACGCGGGTATCTTGGAATCGTTCCGATAGTCTTGTGACAAGAACATTGTTCTTGGTGCCTCCTGACATTTAGGGGTTGTGACAGTGTCCCGGGGAGTTGAGCTCCGAGGTGTTGTCATCACAATTTTGTCGTTGCAGTTCTAGAATACCTGAGTTCGCTGACATCAAAAATTTCTTTTATGCAATTGTTGGTGAGATAACCTCGACGCCACCCAGTACTGGGGCGGAGTTCGGGAGTATTGCCCTAACTCATATAACGGATGCTTTTCGAAGGTTGAGGTACATGATTTCCGAAGGTTTCTTGGTTATGTGTTGAAGGATGGATACATCTGGATGTAGGGATTGTTAGTTTGGGTGAGATATTATGCTTCCCCTGTATCCCCAACACCTGATTGCATAACCAGAAAGTTTCGGGAGTTTATAGGTGGTAATTCAAGTGGCTCCTAGAATATCTTTTCAATAGACACATGATACGATATGGGATCTATCACATGTTTGTTTTCAGCTTATTTTGCAAGCCAATCCTTTGTTTTTGTTTTGAGTTGTGGTATTCGAGTTGCTTCTATGTCAAGTGTTGATTCCATACCTTCCCTAAGCGGTGTTCTCATATTTCTATGTGGATGCTAATCCTTTGTGATCATCGAGATTGTCATGTCAATTCTTTCCAACCGGTGTGCTCCTCTTCCAGTGGATCCAATCATTTAAACATTTCGCAAGATCAATCCTAAGTTTTCCCAACGTTGTTCGTTTCATCTGTCCCCAAGTTGCCTTTGTTTTTCCCGCCCTCCCACCCTTTTTCTTCAAGGACTCAAATTTCTTAATCAAGTATCCTTTTATTGATGGGAAGTCCTCCATTCTTTTCCGTCAATGTTCTTACCCGGTGGTTCTCATGAAGATGCTCTATAGGTTCATCATTCTTCATTCTTTTTCTTCTCTGGTGGACTAAATTCAAGCCTTCAGTGTTGATCACATTCCTTTTCTTGTTTCAAATGTTTTCCCATGCCAGTGCACCTCTTAATCACTCACCTCTCTTTATTCACATCCGAAGTGCTGAAGATATCTCAGAAGATTCAAGTTTCCATTATCAATTCACTCAAGTTCTTTTGAGGATGTTATCTCATTCAAGCCATTTAATTCAAACGACGCAATCTCCCTTTCAAGTAATCGTTCAACAGTGTTTCTTTTGAGTGGGCCCTAACCCATAGGTCTTTTCCCAAGATCTTACCTGACTCTTCTAATTTTCCCGGAGATATCCTCAAATTATTTCAAAGTTTTCGTAAGAATGAATTATCAACAGTCAAATGTCTTTCTCCAAGATCTTTCAAATTCATTTCATTGTTGATTCAACCTTTATATTCTTCATTATTCCGGAGTGTCTCAACAATTCATGGTGTTGTTTCTCGTCGTCATTCTCGGATTTTGAAGACCGAAGAAGAGTTCCTCTTAATTCCTTACCCGTTCTTTCAAAGATTTGTGGTTCTAGGTTGTTGCCACCCTCTCATAATTATTTTCTATTGTGATAATTCTTTTCACCCATCCTAAGCAATTCAGGAGTATTTTTAGTTTGATTCTCCAGAGCCCATCATCTCAGAATTATTCATTCCAGCTTTCAGCTCTCGTTCTCCAAATCATACCGGTGCATCATTCAAGTATGATCTAATCAGCTCGGGATCTCTTCGTTAACTTGTATCTAAATTCTCTCAAGTATCTTCGTTCATTTTCTAATTCTTCCCGGTGTTTCTCTATCTTTTCTTTGTTCATTTTCAATTCTTACGGTGGTTTATTCAAGATTCTTCTTCCTTCATTTTCATATCAATTCATTCATTGTTTCTAAATTCTACCGGTGGTTCCTTGAAGACCTTCCCAAGTGACGCTATATCTATCTTAATCCTTTCTACGAGAGTAAGTAGTATGCCAAATCCGTTGCTTGTCATCAATCTAAATTGGTGAAGGATATGCATAACGTAATTCTTATTATTGTTCCATCCAAGTGATTCATCTTTCTTTCTGGAGTTGTTCGTCATATCACATTCTTGGTTCAAGATGCTTCATATTTTCTTTTCCGGAGTTCCAAGTTTTCCGCATAATCTCGTCGCGAAGCTCCATCTAATCATTGCAAGGCTTCTAATGGAGTTCTTTTCAACTTTCCTTTCGTTTGATCATTCTTTTATTACCGGAGTTCTTCACGGAGGTTCTACATGGTGGTTCGTCAAGGATTCCTTTCATTCTTCAATTGTTCTTCAAGATTTCTCTCGAGGTTTTGATCTGCCAAGCTATACTCTAAATTAAACATGGTGTTCAACACATGTCTTGTTTTGAGGAGTTCAAGCATTCTTCATCTTGCATTCCGAAGTGCAATTCTTTCATATCTCATCTTTTGAGGTGGTGTTATGTCATTGTTGATAATTTCCCTTCATGTTTCATGATTCACATGTTTTCAAGAGTGACATATCTAAATCCATCATTTTCTCTTCACTCAAGACATCTTTTCAATCCATCAATCTCTTCATTGGAATTATCTTGGGTTATATTTCACCTAAAGCTTTCCCTAGGGATTGTTGCTATTTATGGTGCTCATAAAGGACCCAAGTTCTTCATTTATCCTCCCAGTGAAATAAGTTTCTCGTCTCCTTATTCATATCAATCCAATCTATTGTTTTTCGTTAGTGGCAGCATTTCACCTCAAGATTTCGAGATGTTTTCCATAAGCCCACAACAAGCTTACTCTTTTCGTTGTTGGTTTTCCAACAACTCCGTTCGACCCTTCTCCTAAAGATGCTTTTTCAAGATCATTTGACGTAGAAGATGTTGTTTTCTCCTCCGTTCTTTTGATTCCATTCTTACATTTGTTCTGGAGGCATTGTGATGTTGCTCTCTTCGACCCATCATCTTGTTTTATCAAGTTCATGTTCAATTCCTTCCATTTACAGTCGGAGTGCTGTCCAAATTATATCATTCTTATTCCTTCTCTATCTTGTTTTAACCGGAGTGTTGTGGCCATCATTCCTCTTCTAACCGGACTCTCATCCAAGTGCTTTCATTTTAACAAGTTCATATTCTTTACCTTCCTTTTCCAACCAGAGTGTTGTCATAATTGATCCTTATCGTTTCTTGTACATCTCGTTTCTACCGGAGTGCTTGCATGTACTTCTTGTCCATTTCAACCCCTTTTCTTATGTCTTTCAACCTAGAAGGTTCTAGTAATGTTCCTTGTTCCTCTTTCCTAACGGAGTGTTTTCAACTTTGTTCCTCTTTGTTGTATTCTTTCTTTCAATTTGTTCAACCTCGCAAGGTTCTTTGGTTTCACTCATTTGCCAAAGAAGCAACTTAGTTTACCTCTCCTCTTCCTTTTCTGCTTCTCTCTGGTGCCATCCTAGATCTCTGGACGAGATCCTCTTGTAGTGGTGGAGTGTTGTAACGCCCCAAGACCGACGCTCTAGAAGACTTCCATATTTTCATGATCACCGTGTGTTTCATTTGTGCTTGCTCTTTTATTTTTGCATTGCATCATGTCATCATGCCATCATGTCATTAATCTTTGCATCTCAACTCAACTAATAAATTGCATAGATGGTTGATGCAAATTATCCCAATGCCTTTGTTATCTCAATTCTTGGTCTACAACCATGCCATATATTTCTTTCATCATTTTTTGGAGCTCCACCAAATATCCGAACATTTTTGTACCTTCCTAACCCTCACTTCCTATTCAAATCATTTGAATTCAAATCAAATGAGTTTGAATTTAACCTGGCAATCTTGCCCGCTCCAATTTTCTTGGAACGAGCACATTTTTGTGAGTCCGGGAAAATTGTTCGTGTGCAAAAATTCTTTCCCTAACCCCCTCGTTCCTTTTCTTCTCTTTATTTGTTTTCTGCTAAAGAATAAAAGGGAGAGATAGAGCTTGCGCCCGCTGGCCTTCTGGGCCTCTCAACCATCCGGACCGGCCCACCTAGGCCACCCGCACCCAGGCCGGCCCATCCAACCCCTAGGACCACTCCCCTAACCCTAGCAACCCCTGGTTCGATCCCCTCCTCTCCCCCTCATTTTCCCCTCGCGCCACCAGGAGGCAGAGCGCTGCCTCACTCGATCCCCTCGTCTCTATCCTTCCCTCGTCCTCCTCCCGACCGCATCATGCCAGGAGCCGCTGCCTCCCCGCCCCCTTGCAGCCCCGCGCCTTTCGGCCGCCGTCGACGACCACCTCCTTGCCCCGCCGAGGTGCTGCCTCCTCTGCTAGGATGCCCGGAAGCCGCCGCCCGCACCTCCCTCTCCTTCCCTGGCTCTGGTCAATGCCAAACCGTCATCCTCGGCCACCCTGATGCGCCCCTCTTCTTCCCTCCTGCTTCGTGCCCATGGCGCCGTCGTCGTCCCGGCGCTCCGCCCTTCACCATCGCGCCGCCGAGGGCCCGCCCATGTTTCCGGCCGCCGCCAGCGAGCCCTGTTTCCGCCCACCGCCAGCGAGCAGCTCCGCCGAAGCCATGTCCGCTCCCCGCCCCTCCCGGTCACCTTTTTCTTTTCTTCTCCTGCTGCTGCGAGTACCAGGTCCGCAAACCCCGCTGCTCTCCTCCATGCCGAGGCCTCCTTCGGCCTTGTCCATGTCCATCGCCATGCTCATGTTAACAGCCACATCCCAGTAACACTTTCGTGATCGAGACCACCGATGCACCTACACACCACAACGTTGCTCGCTGCACACCAAGTACCCTGGACCACCAAATTCGTCTACCGTTGTCTCCGGAATCGTCAAGTCCAGTAAATGCCAAGTACCCCTACGCGCAAAGACGCCAAGACCTTTTTGGTTTTCACCAAGTACCGCTACCGATGACTCAAACATCTACGAAGACGGGTACATCGCAGAGTATGACTACTTCAGCGATGATACGAGAACAACTATCGTCGATGTGCATTTTGCCAAGTACCACTACCGTCAACCATCGAAGCCTCCATGGACGTAAAGTTCCTCGCCGTGACCCCGAACATCTACGAAAACGTTTACTACTACCGTCGCTGAGATTGCGAGAACCGCTACCGACGACCTCGGAGTGTGTACGATGACCATTGTCGAAGACCCGTACCTCTATCGCTTTCCGTACATGAATGACTACTTCCACTATGACCGTCCCGAGAACATCTACTTCCTCTACATTGCACCGAACCCGAACCATCCCATTCGCACGCTTCGAAGGTATAACCCTGAGACGACCGTCCGAGATCGAATACTTTTGTGGCATGAGATGCATCCTTGTTTGCCTCGAGTCCGAACTGTCGGTGCATGTGGGAACCCGGTAACCGGGAGCACCCCACCGTTCATCGCATGACACGTTCCCGTCACACTTCCTTTTGCACCGGCATCTCGATCGAGTTACCGAAACCGGAATGTTGCCGTGGCACGATTTCCGTTGTCGTTGCCGTGGCACCCCTTTCGTTTCCGCCATGATGACAAATGCTTCATAACATGCTCTTATCAACATTTTTCTTAAATATTGCATAAAACTTGCAAATGTCATCCGCATCATGATAACATCAAGAATGTTTAAATTGTTGTTTGCTTCAATTGCTAAATGACATGTGGGGATTTACCAGAATGGTTATTTGTTGTTTCTGGCCTCACTTAAAATTTCCTAAAATGTGTAGTTTACTTTTGCTTCACCTCTTGCCATGTTTAATAACATTTAATATTGTTGGGTACATAAACGGAAGAGAACTAAATAAGTCATGTGGTGTTTCGTCACTATGCAACTCGTTGCATATTGAGCTCCACTTAACTTGTAGTGTTGTTTGTGCACTTTGCCATGCCATGTTTCATTAAACCAGACATGCATCATACTTGATTGTGCATCATGCCATGTTTATGAGATGGTTGTTTACCATGGTGTTTGCTTCTTTCTGGTGTTGCTTCTTCTTGTTAGTTCCGGTAACGTTGTGTTTGTGAGGATCTGTTTGACTACGTCCGTTTGTCTACTTCATGGACTCGTTCTTCTTCCTTGCGGGATTTTAGGCAAGATGATCATACCCTCAAAATTACTTCTATCTTTGCTTGCTAGTTGTTCGTTCTATCGCTATGTCGCGCTACCTACCACGTGTTATATCCTGCCTCCCATGTTGCCATGTCTAGCCTCTAATCCACCTTCCTAGCAAACCGTTGTTTGGCTATGTTACCGCTTTTTCTCAGCCCCTCTTATAGCGTTTCTAGTTGCAGGTGAAGCTGAAGTTTGTTCCATGTTGGAACATGGATATGTTGGGATATCACAATATCTCTTATTTAATTAATGCATCTATATACTTGGTAAAGGGTGGAAGGCTCGGCCTTATGCCAAGTATTTTGTTCCACTCTTGCCGCCCTAGTTTCCGTCATACCGGTGTTATGTTCCTTGATTTTGCGTTCCTTACGCGGTTGGGTGTTATGGGAACTGCTTGACAGTTCGCTTTGAATAAAAATCCTCCAGCAAGGCCCAACCTTGGTTTTACATTTTCCTAACAACCTATTACCCTTCCCTTGGGTCGGCCAACCTGAGGGTCATCTTTATTTTAAACCCCCCAGGCCAGTGCTTCTCTAAGTGTTGGTCCAAACCGAGCCGCCTGCGGGGCCACCTCGGCTAAACTCGAGGGCTAGATTTACTCGTAGCCTGTCTCATCCAGTGTTTCCCTGAGAACGAGATACGTGCGACTCCTATCAGGATTGTCGGCACATCGAGTGGCTTTGCTGGTTTTGTTTTACCATTGTTGAAATGTCTTGTAACGGGGATTCCGAGACTGATCGGGTCTTTTCGGGAGAAGGAATATCCTTCGTTGACCGTGAGAGCTTGTGATGGGCTAAGTTGGGACACCCCTGCAGGGTATAAACTTTCGAGAGCCATGCCCGCGGTTATGTGGCAGATGGGAATTTGTTAATATCCGGTTGTAGAGAACTTGACACTTAACTTAATTAAAATGCATCAACCGTGTGTGTAGCCGTGATGGTCTGTTTTCGGCGGAGTCCGGGAAGTGAACACGGTTCTTGTGTTATGATTGTGCGTAAGTAGTTTCAGGATCACTTCTTGATCACTTCTAGCTTCACGACCGTTGCGTTGCTTCTCTTCTCGCTCTTATTTTCGTACGTTAGCCACCATATTTTCTTAGTGCTTGCTGCAGCTCCACCTCATTACCCTATCCTACCCATAAGATTAAATAGTCTTGATCTCGCATGTGTGAGATTGCTGAGTCCTCGTGACTCACAAATACTTCCAAACAGTTGCAGGTGCCGATGATACCAGTGCAGGTGACGCAACCGAGCTCTAGTGGGAGCTCGAAGATGATCTTGATCATTGTTTTGTGTCTTTTCTGGTTGATCAGTAGTGGTGCCTTGTTGGGACGATCGGGGATCTAGCATTTGGGGTTGTCTTCTTTTATTTTGGTTCCATAGTCGGACCTTAATTGTACTTCCAACAGTAACAACATTTTCAATCTAAAGGCCATAGGCCATAGAACACTCATGCATCTGGATGATGTACACCGCATGCACTACAAAAAATAGACACATCCGTGACATTTTGGGCCGAACAATTTTTTTCTGTCATGCTTATGAAACTTGTATGCCGATAATTGTGACAAAACCCGGTATCATCATAGATGTGGTGGGCTCCTACTTCTATGAAAAAAATCATGACAGAAAATGGGCTTTTCGTCCTAGGCGGGCCGGAGATGCAGCTGCATGACATTCTTTGGGCCGTCCATGATGGAAAAAACCATGGTAGAAGCGAGGGCGAGGAAAATATCTGGGAGTTCCTGTTTATGGTGGGTGGTCGGGGCCGAGCGATGCACAGAGATTTGCGCATTTCTATTGTACATGTACGCACATGTGTGCGAGGCATTGGGCTCTAATTGAACCCGAGCGAGGTGTTCGCTTACTGAACCCGAGCGATTGCACTGGCTACCTATGCGTTACTGTACCTGAGCGATTGATCGATCCCTGGGTGTTAACTGAACCCGATCAGGCGATTCCTTCGCTACTGCTGCTAACTGAAGCCGGTCAAACCTGTTGTCTCTTGATGAATACACTACTAGGGAAAACCTTATACACAGAATGTTACCAGTAGCGCTTGTTAAAATGAGGCACTACTGCTACTTAGCAGTAGCGCGTCTGCTAGAACGGCGCTACTGTTACCCGCTTAGCAGTAGCGCGGCAGGAACAGAACACGCTACTACTATAATTGCCACACCGTTCGCGACGTGCTAGGTGCAGTAGTAGCGCCTTTCTACGAACAACGCTACTATTACAGATTTTAGCAGCAGCGCGTTTTGCCTCCCCACGCTACTGTTAGAGCTATTTTCACCTAATCCCCCGCGTGGCCTGATTCCCTCTCCTCTGCTTCCTCCCCCAATTCTCCTCTACTATTCCTCGTCGCCTTCGCCTTGCCGCCGTCTCCCCCGACCTCGCCTCGCCGCCGTCTCCCCCGACCCCGCCTCGCCTCCGCCACGCCGCCGTCTCCCCCGACCCCGCCTCGCCGCGCCTCGGTGCCGCCGTCTCCCCCGACCCCATCTCTCTCACCGCCCTCTGTAAGCACTCTCCCCTTCCAATCCTTCTTCTCTGCTTAGTATGAACCCTAATTATTTAGTGCTAGTTAGTATGAACCCTAGGCTATTTTTAGTGCTAGTTAGTTAATTACTTATATGGTAATTAGGGTAGTAGTTCCTAGGTACTAATTAGTTAGTAAGAACTAGGTACTAATTAGGTATTAGTTTATTTTTATTTATAGTAAGTTTATTTTTAGTAAGAACTAATTGAATTAATAGAACTCGTTAGTAAGAACTTGTTGCTATTTTTTTAGTTAAAGCAATTTTTCCCGCATCGACGTCGACGATGCCTATCCCGCATCCTCGTCGTCGAGTCGGCGGAGGACGACACCTGCTTGACCAGACGGGCCATGTCCGGGACTGGGCTCCACCGGGGTGGTATTGGGAGGCGCTACCTACCGGGAGGCACAGGTTGGTGAGGAGCCAGCCTGTCGTTGACCTGAACCTTCTTTGGTGGCGGTCGCGTGGGCCAGTGAAGGTCCAGAGGCTCGAGGACCCCGCGGAGGTGGTGCGTCACTGTGTCAGTGAGGAGGACGCGCACGTCCGTCGCTACTTGTTTGCGTTGGAGCACAGGTTCTCCAATACCTGGCAGGTTCTCCAGGGATCTCACTGGAGCTATGATCCCGTGATGGTTGCTTCTCTGTGGGTGTCCACCGCCCGCGCCGATACCCGTCGTGTGCTAGGGTTTTAGTTGTATTAGTGATGTTATATGTATGACACTATTCGGGATGTATTAGTGATAATATTCGACGATGTACGGATGCATGAGATGATTTACTTTTGCTTATTGAATGCATGATAATTTGTGTCCTATAAGATATTTTGAAATGTATATCTTGTGTTGCTCAAATAGGATATGTTCTTGCCCAAGTGGCCAGTCATGTTTCCAGGTTACACCTCCGAGTGGCCTATGTTTTTCCGGAGTGTTGATTCATTTCCGTTCCGGCAAATTTCAGGTGCTCAATATGTCCTATTTTAGCAAAGGTCATGTCGGATTTTTCCGTGAATTTTGGCATGACTTGTGCTAGAATATGTAGGAAATATCGAGTGCCCCAGATTTGTGTGTTGAGTATCCTGGTAGTTGCCTTCGATCGGTTTTCAATTAATGTTTTAACTATGAACATAGGAAATGTCTGACGATGAAAAGGATTTCGGTATTTGCAAATACTGCGAAGACAAGCGTGGCCTATGCGACGGAATCTTCCTAGATGATTATAGGCGCTTCAGCATCAAGCTGGACGAGAACTTCAAAGTGGATACAGTAAGTCACAACGACAAGTCTTTTTTCGTAATTAAGCATGACATTTGCTTCATTTGCTTCAACTTATAATTTAAGAATGACCTTAAGCATGACAAGTCTTTTTTTTACTATTCTACTAGCGTATCCCCTGCCATGCAAGAGTTTTTGTATTGGATAAGATAGGTTTCAGTCGTACTATGGAGGAAAAGAAATTTTACTTGAAGACCGAGCATGGTTATATTTTCAATGTAAAATTATACAATTCAGACGACTACACCTATTTTGGATGCAAAACATGGCGATCACTATGCAAGACTTATGCATTTGAGCCTGATATGGTTATCACCTTTGATATTCGTCCGGAAGATGATATTGAAGGTAATTCCGACATCTGGGTCGATGTGCAGACACCTCCAGTTATACCATTATGTAAGTTTCTCAACCATATTTATGTCTTTGATATTGTTTATTCAAAAATAGTTGACAACTAATTTGTATTGTCAGCTTATTTCGGTGCAAGCAAACATGTCCAGCGCTTGGTAGACAGGACCTACTACTGTCCCGGGGCTGAACTAAACTGCGAGGAGCTAAGTCATTATGTTTCATGGCTTGAGGATCTTGATACTGTCAAGACAAATTTTCTTCCTGCACTTAGAAATGTTAGAACTGAAAACGTGCGACCAATAGTGTTCGTAATGAACTACGGTCACATCTATTTAGGAAGGATGGTAAGATTTTTACTATTTGTCCTCAGTGCATCTTTTCCATACATTATTTTTGAAGCTAAACTTCATTGCTAAGTATGTTACCATACGATGTTCTTCAACAGGGACTCCCGATGAATGTTGTGCCTTATGGGATCGAGACTAAAGGTACCATGAGTATTATTAGCTTACGGCCAAGATATCCTACGGATTACTTTAGTGCATTCAAGATTAGCGACGGATGCTTAATAGTGCAAGACTGGACCAAATATGTGATGGGGGAGCGCAGAGAAGTACTAGGGGGCAGCAAACAGATGCGCTACCCACGATTAGGAGACAGGTTCATCTGCATGCTCCAACTTGATCAAGGAGGAGAGCTACACATGTTTTATGTTATTTTACCTAAGAGAGAGCAGCAGGAGTGATTAGCTAGCTAGAAATGAGTTTGAGGATGATGATGTGCTACACTATTACTATGATGATAAAATAGCTAGTGTTGGTGGTAAGGACTATGATGATTATTATTAGCTAGTGTTAGTGGTGATTAAATAAATACTGTTGGTGGTAATGACTATGATGATGATTAAATAGCTTGTGCTGGCGGATTAGATTCAAGTGGAGGCAACATGTGGTGCACATCGAAAGTACTACTAGTCCAAACTAGATCAAGTTTGGATTAGTAGTATACTTTTGACATGCACCACATATTGCCTCCACTTGAACCTAATCCACCTCCATTTGACACACTGTTATGGACATAATGATGTAAACCTCATACCTGGTGTTGTACCAATATTTGTATGATGGCGCATAAATACACTAAAAATAAAAGAATAAAAAAAAGAATACTAGTAGCGATGGAGAGAAAACACGCTGCCAGTAGTTACATTAGCAGTAGCGTGGGAGTGAACAAACGCTGCAGCTATTTGTCCTAGCAGTAGCGTGTGTGGGCACGCGTTACTACTAAGCAATAGTTGTAGCGCCTTATTAGTAGCGCGCCTACCCGCGCTACTGGTGAGCACAAAACCAACGCTACTGCTAGGGTTTTCCCTAGTAGTGAAAGTGAGCGTTGTTTGGGGTTGGATGAACAATTCCCGATGGGGGTTGGATGAACAGGACCCCGTGGTAGTAGAGGCCGTTGCCGCTGGGTGAACAAGACCTCGATCGAGCCGGTTGGAGGTGGATGCACAGTAGCCGGTGGAGGCTGGATGAACAAGACCCCATGGAGGGTTGGTTGAATAGTAGCCGGTGGAGGCTGGGTGAATAGGAGCCCGTGGATGAACAATAGTTGGTGGAGGCGGGAGGGAGACATCGTGGATGAACAGTCGCAGGTGGAGGCCGGAGGAGGTCGACGATGGATGAACAGTAGCTCGTGGAGGCTAGAGCGAGGCAGTAGACGGTGGATGAACAGTAGCTCGTGGAGTCCCGTTTTGCGGTACGCCACACCCCTCCCGATGAACAAGACCCCGTTTCGACCGTAGGAGGTCAAAGAGAAGTCCATTTCCTCTGTTTTAAAGCACGCCACACCCCTCCCAATCAACAGGACTCCGTTTCGACCATAGGAGGTCGAAGAGAAGTCCGTTTCCTCTGTTTTGTGATACGCCAGACCCCTCCCGATGAACATGATCCCATTTCGACCGTAGGAGGTCGAACAAAAGGTTGTTTCCTTTGTTTGGCGGTACGCCGGGCCTCATTTCGTCTGTTCCATCCAAGCTAGTTGGCTCTAATACGTCCATTTTCCATCATGCTTTTATATCAATATTTATTGCATTAAGGGCTATTAGTACACACTATATCACAATACTCATGCCTTTCCTCTCTTATTTTATAAGGTTTACATGAAGAGGGAGAATGCCGACATCTGGGATTCTGGACTAGAAAAGGAGCCAATGTGAGAGACCTATTCTGCACAACTCCAAAAGTCCCGAAAGTTCACAGAGAATATTTTTGGCATATATAAAAACATTGGGCGAAGAAAGTACCAGAGGGGGTCACCATCCATCCACAAGGGTGGAGGGCGCACCCTACCCCCCGGGTGCGTCCCTCGTCCTTGTGGCCCCTCTATTAGGCCTCTGACGCCCATCTTCTGCTATATGGTGTGTTTTAACCTGGAAAAATTCAGAAGGAAGCTTTTGGGATGAAGTGCCGCCGTCTCGAGGCGGAACCTGGGCAGAACCAATCTAGGGCTCTAGCAGAGCTGTTCTACCGGGGAAACATCCCTCCCGGATGGGGAAATCATCTTCATCGTCATCACCAACGATCCTCTCATCAAGAGGGGGTCAATCTCCATCAACATCTTCACTAGAACCATCTCCTCTCAAAACCCTATTTCATCTCTTGTATCCGATCTCGGTCTCAAAACCTCAGAGTGGTACCTGTGGGTTGCTAGTACTGTTGATTACTCCTTGTAGTTGATGCTGGTTGGTTTATCCGGTGGAAGATTATATTTTTAGATCCTTAATGATAATTAATACTTCTCTCATCTTGATTATGAATATGCTTTGTGAGTAGTTACATTTGTTCCTGAGGACATGGGAGAAGTCTTGTTATAAGTAATCATGTGAATATGGTATTCGTTCGATATTTTGATGAGATGTATGTTGTCTCTCCTCTAGTGGTGTTATCTGAACGTCGACTACATGACACTTCACCATTATTTGGGCCTAGGGGAAGGCATTGGGAAGTAATAAGTAGATGATGGGTTGCTAGAGTGACAGAAGCTTAAACCCTAGTTTATGCGTTGCTTCGTAAGGGGCTGATTTGGATCCTTATGTTTCATGCTAAGGTTAGATTTACCTTAATTCTTATTTCGTAGTTGCGGATGCTTGCGAGAGGGGTTAATCATAAGTCGGAGGCTTGTCCAAGGAAGGGTAGCACCCAAGCACCGGTCCACCCACATATCAAATTATCAAAGTAACGAACGCGAATCATATGAGCAAGATGAAAACTAACTTGACAACAATTCCCATGTGTCCTTGGGAGCGCTTTGCTTTATATGAGAGTTTGTCCAGGCTTGTACTTTTCTACAAAAAGGACTGGGCCACCTTGCTGCACCTTGTTTACTTTCATTACTTGTTACCCGTTATGAATTATCTCAACATACAACTATCTATTACCGACAATTTCAGTGCTTCCAGAGAATATCTTGCTGAAAACCGCTTGTCATTTCCTTCTACTCCTCGTTGGGTTCGACACTCTTACTTATCTAAAGGACTACGATAGACCCCCTATACTTGTGGGTCATCAAGACTCTTTTCTGGTGTCGTTGCCAAGGAGTGAAGCGCCTTTGTTAAGGAAATATTTATATAGTGTGCTGAAATTTACTGTCACTTGTTACTATGAAAAAGAATCCTTTAAGGGGCTTGTTTGGGGTATCTTCACCTCGACCGGAAGAGCAAAGAGTTGCTCCTCAACCTACTGCACCTACTGAAAATATTTATTATGAAATTCCTTCGGGTATGATCGAGAAACTGCTAGCTAATCCTTATGCAAGAGATGGAACATTACATCCCGATATGCACCTAATCTATGTGGATGAAGTTTGTGGATTATTTAAGATTGCAGGTATGCCCGAGGATGTTGTCAAGAAGAAGCTCTTCCCTTTATATTTTAAGGGAAAGGCATTGACATGGTATAGGCTATGTGATGACATTGGATCATGGAACTACAACCGATTGAAATTGGAATTTCATCAGAAGTTTTATCCTATGCATCTGGTTCATCGTGATCGGAATTATATATATAATTTTTGGCCTCATGAAGGAGAAAGTGTCGCTCAAGCTTGGGGGAGGCTTAAGTCAATGTTATATTCATGCCCCAATCATGAGCTCTCAAGAGAAATTATTATTCAAAAAATTTATGCTCGGCTTTCTCATAATGGTCGATCCATGCTCGATACGTCTTGTACAGGTTCCTATATGAAGAAGGATATTGAATTCAAATGGGATTTATTGGAAAGAATTAAACGCAACTCTAAAGATTGGGAACTCGACGAAGGTAAGGAGTCAGCTATAAACCTTAAGTTTGATTGTGTTATATCTTTTATGGATACTGATGCTTTTCGTGATTTTAGCACTAAATATGGACTTGACTCTGAGATAGTAGCTTCTTTCTGTGAATCTTTTGCTACTCAGGTTGATCTCCCTAATGAGAAGTGGTTTAAATATCATCCTCCCATTGAAGTTAAAGTAGTAGAGCCCATCAAAGTTGAATAAGAAACTATTACTTATAATGTCGATCCTATTGTTCCTACTACTTATATTGAGAAATCACCTTTTCCTGTTAGAATAAAGGATCATGCTAAAGCTTCAACTATGGTTCGTAAGAGTTATACTAGAACACCTACACCCTATGAGCAAATTAAAGTTCAACCTAGTATTGCTATGGTTAAAGATCTCTTGGTCGATAATATTGATGGGCATGTTACTTATTTATGTGATGAAGCTGCTAGAATTGCTAAACCTGATACTAAAGATAAACGTAGACCTGTTGTTGGCATGCCTGTTGTTTCTGTTAAAATTGGAGATCACTGTTATCATGGCTTATGTGATGTGGGTGCTAGTGTGAGTGCAATTCCTTATACTCTATATGAAGAAATTATGAATGATATTGCACCTACTGAGATAGAATATATTCATGTTACTAAGCTTGCCAATAGAGATACTATATCACCAATGGGGATTGTTAGAGATGTTAAAGTCTTGTGTGGGAAACTAAATACCCTACTGATTTTCTTGTTCTTGGTTCCCCACAAGATAACTTTTGTCCCATTATATTTGGTAGACCTTTCTTGAACAATGTTAATGCTAAGATAGACTGCGAGAAAGATATTGTTACTGTTGGTTTAGGGGATATGTCTCATGATTTTAATTTCTCTAAATTTCGTAAACAACCCCATGATAAAGAATTTCCTAGTAAGGATGAGATTATTGGTCTTGTTTCTATTGCCGTGCCTCCAGCCGATCCTTTAGAACAATATTTGCTAGACCATGAAAATGATATGTTTATGAATGAAAGAAGGGAAATAGATGGATTATTCTTTAATAAAGGCCCTATTTTGAAACACAATTTGCCTATTGAAATCCTTGGGGATCCTCCTCCACCCAAGGGTGATCCTGTGTTTGAGCTTAAACAGTTACCTGATACTATGACATATGCCTATCTTGATGAACAGAAGATATATCCTGTTAGTATTAGTGCTAACCTTTCAGAGCATGAAGAAAAGAAATTATTGAAAACTCTGAAGAAGCACCGTGCCGCTATTGGATATACTCTTGATGATCTTAAGGGCATTAGTCCCACTCTATGCCAATACAAAATTAATTTGGAACTTGATGCTAAACCAGTTGTTGATCATCAACGACGGTTAAACCCTAAGATGAAGGAAGTGGTAAGAAATGAAATACTAAAGCTTCTGGAGGTAGGTATAATTTATCCTATTGCTGATAGTCAATGGGTAACTCTTTTTCATTGTGTCCCTAAGAAAGGAGGTATTACTGTTGTTCCTAATGATAAGAATGAATTGATTCCACAAAGAATTGTTACAGGTTAAGAATGGTAATTGATTTTCGCAAATTAAATAAAGCTACTAGAGAAGATCATTACCCTCTACCCTTTATTGATCAAATGCTAGAAAGATTTTCCAAGCATACACATTTCTGCTTTCTAGATGGTTATCCTGGTTCCTCTCAAATACCCGTGTCAAAAGCTGATCAAGAGAAAACCACTTTTACTTGCCCTTTTGTTACCTTTGTTTATAGACGTATGCCTTTTGGTTTATGCAATGCACCTGCTACCTTTCAAAGATGTATGACTACTATATTCTCTGATTTTTGTGAAAAGATTGTTGAGGTTTTCATGGATGATTTCTCTGTTTACAGAACTTCTTTTGATGATTTCTTAAGCAACCTTGATCGAGTTTTGCAGAGATGTGAAGAAACTAATCTTGTCTTGAATTGGGAAAAGTGCCACTTTATGGTTAATGAAGGTATTGCCCTGGGGCATAAAATTTCTGAAAGAGGTATTGAAGTTGATAAAGCTAAAGTAGATGCTATTGAAAAGATGCGGTGTCCTAAAGATATCAAAGGTATAAGTTTCCTTGGTCATGCTGGTTTCTATAGGAGGTTTATCAAAGACTTTTCTAAAATTTCTAGGCCTCTCACTAATCTCTTTTAAAAAGATGTTCCTTTTGTTTTTGATGATGATTGTGTAGAAGCATTTGAAATACTTAAGAAAGCCTTGATTTCTGGTCCTATTGTTTAGCCACCTAATTGGAATTTACCCTTTGAAAATATGTGTGATGCTAGTGATTATGTTGTTGGTGTTGTTCTAGGACAAAGAGTGGACAAGAAATTGAATGTTATTCATTATGCTAGTAAAACTCTAGACAGTGCCCAAATAAATTACGCTACTACCGAGAAAGAATTTTAGCAGTTGTATTTGCTTGTGATAAGTTCAGATCTTATATTGTTGATTCCAAAGTAATTATTCACACTGACCACGCTGCTATTAAATATCTTATGGAAAAGAAAGATGCTAAACCTAGACTTATTAGATGGGTTCTCTTTCTACAAGAATTTGATTTGCATATTATTTATAGAAAGGGAGGTGAGAACCTCGTTGCAGAAAACTTGTCTAGGTTAGAAAATGTTCTTGATGACCCACTACCTATTGATGATAGTTTTCCTGATGAACAATTAGCTATCATAATGCTTCTCATAATGCTCCATGGTATGTTGATTATGCTAATTACATTGTTGCTAAATATATACCACCTAGTTTCACATACCAGCAAAAGAAAAAGTTTTTCTATGATTTAAGACATTACTTCTGGGATGACCCACAGCTTTGTAAAGAAGGAGTAGATGGTGTTATTAGACGTTGTGTACCTGAGCATGAACAGGAACATACGCAAGTGCCACTCCGAGTCTTAGGAGGACACCACGCTGGAGATAGAACTGCGCACAAGGTATTGCAATCGGGTTTTTATCGGCCTACTCTCTTCAAAGATGCTCGTAAGTTTGTGTTGTCTTGTGATGAATGCCTATGAACTATTCACTTGTTATTGAACCATTTGATGTTTGGGGCTTTGATTATATGGGACCTTTTCCTTCCTCTAATGGACATATACATATTTTAGTTGCTATTGATTATGTTACTAAGTGGGTAGAAGCTATTCCAACTAGTAGTGCTGATCATAACACTTCTATTAAGATGCTTAAAGAAGTTATTTTTCCAAGGTTTGGAGTCCCTAGATATTTAATGGCTGATGGTGGTTCACATTTTATTCATGGTGCTTTCCATAAAATGCTTGCTAAATATGATGTTAACCATAGAATTGCATCTCCATATCATCCTCAGTCTAGTGGTCAAGTAGAATTGAGCAATAGAGAGATTAAATGAATTTTGCAAAAGACTATTAATAGATCTAGAAAGTATTGGTCTAAGAAACTTGATGATGCATTATGGGCTTATATAACTGCTTATAAGAATCCTATGGGCGTGTCTCCGTATAAAATGGTTTATGGAAAAGCATGTCACTTACCTCTTGAACTAGAACATAAGGCATATTGGGCTATCAAAGAGCTCAACTATGATGTCAAACTTGCCGGTGAGAAGAGGTTATTTGACATTAGCTCACTTGATGAATGGAGAACCCAGGCCTATGAAAATGCCAAGTTGTTTAAAGAAAAAGTTAAAAGATGGCATGACAAAAGGATACAAAAGTGTGAGTTTAATGTAGATGATCATTCTTTGCTATACAACTCTCGTTTAAGATTTTTTGCAAGAAAACTTCTCTCTAAATGGGAAGGCCCTTACATTATCGAGGAGGACTATCGTTCTGGTGCCATAAAAATCAACAACGCTGAAGGCACAAATCCGAAGGTGGTAAACGGTCAAAGAATCAAACATTATATCTTAGGTACTCCCATTAATGTTGAGACCAATATAATTAATACTGTCGCACTGGAGGAGTACATAAGGGACACTTTCTAGAATGTTTCAGACTCCTAAAAGGAATAGTTATGTGGTACGATAAGTAAACCGACTCCAAAACGTTTCCAATGGCAATTTTTCTCCGTTCTGGAATATTTCAAAAATTAGGAAAATTAAAAGTAGTCGGAAAGAGACACGAGGCCACCACAAGGGTGGAGGGCGCATCCCCCGTCCTTGTGGCCACCTCATGTGCCCTCTGAACTCTGTTTTCTTGCACAATACTTATTTTGGTCGGTAAAAATTCATTATATAATCTCCTGAAGGTTTTGACCACCGTACCATGACAAAATCCTCTATTTTCGTTTTGAGTTGTTTCTGCAGCAGATTTGGAGCAAGATGTCGTCCCAAGATTCAGAGGGAGAGAGCTACATGGCTGATTATATCACAAACCCAAAAGCATACGGGGATGTGGTACATTATGGTTGGACCACGGAGGAAGAAGAAGACTATGATCCAAAGGGGAAGGAGGAGACAAGATTCGATGAAGAGGATGATCCACTACCCCAACCTGGCGATATGCATGTGGAGTTCAAGAAGTCAAGCCTCCCTAACGTCCAATCTATCCCACCATGTTTTTCGCAGGACAGCAAGTCAGCATTATGCAAAAAGATAATGAAACTCGAGCTCGAGAATGAGGATCTGAGGGAGGAAAATTTTAGCCTCAGACACAAGCTAGAGAAGAAGAATGCAACAACTCCATCATCACCACCTCCGAAGAAAGATACATAAATACATGGGTATGGGCACTCCCCTTGGCAACTGCCAAGCTTGGGGGAGGTGCCCCGGTATCATATCACCATCACACCTCTAACTTTACCGTTTTTCTTAGCTCGATCCTTTTGGTTATATCTTGATCTAGTAGAATAAAGTTTTAGTGTGATCTAGTCTTGAGTTTTGTTTCAGTCTCTATCTATGTAATCGAGTTCGCGAGTTATATATACGAAAGAGTAGTTTTGAGTTGAGGGCTTTGCTTTCTTGCTATGATCTTGAGGGAATAAAATAAAGAAAGAATAAAAAGAAATAAAAAGATCATATATTGATCTTATGGCGAGTAATGATTTCACATATAAAGAGTATGATGAATAAAAATTGTTGAGAGTTGACAAACATAGTTTTGGTCATTGTTGCAATTAATAAGAAGTAATAAAGAAAGAGAGGTGCTACCTCTTGAGCACTTGCGTTAGTTTTCCCTTGAAGAGGAAAGGGTGGTGCAGCAAAGTAGCGTAAGTATTTCCCTTAGTTTTTGAGAACCAAGGTATCAATCCAGTAGGAGGCTATGCGCGAGTCCCTCACACCTACACAAAACAAATAAATCCTCGCAACCAACGCGATAAGGGGTTGTTAATCCCTATATGGTCACTTACGAGAGTGAGATCTGATAGATATGATAAGATAATATTTTTGGTATTTTATGATAAAGATGCAAAGTAAAATAAAAGCAAAGGAAATAACTAAGTATTGGAAGATTAATATGATGAAGATAGACCCGGGGGCCATATGTTTCACTAGTGGCTTCTCTCAAGAGCATAAGTATTTTACGGTGGGTGAACAAATTAATGTTGAGCAATTGACAGAATTGAGCATAGTTATGAGAATATCTAGGTATGATCACGTATATAGGCATCACGTCCGAGACAAGTAGACCGACTCCTGCCTGCATGTACTAATATTACTCCACACATCGACCGCTATCTAGCATGCATCTAGAATATTAAGTTCACAAGAACAGAGTAACGCCTTAAGCAAGATGACATGATGTAGAGGGATAAACTCATGCAATATGATGAAAACCCCATCTTGTTATCCCCGATGGCAACAATACAATACGTGCCTTGCTGCCCCTACTGTCACTGGGAAGGACACCGCAAGATTGAACCCAAAGCTAAGCACTTCTCCCATTGCAAGAAAGATCAATCTAGTAGGCCAAACCAAACTAATAATTCAAAGAGACTTGCAAAGATAACCAATCATACATAAAAGAATTCAGAGAAGATTCAAATATTGTTCATAGATAAACTTGATCATAAACCCACAATTCATCAGTCTCAACAAACACACCGCAAAAGAAGATTACATCGAATATATCTCCACAAGAGAGGGGGAGAACTTTGTATTGAGATCCAAAAAGAGAGAAGAATCCATCTAGCTAATAACTATGGACCCGAAGGTCTGAGGTAAACTACTCACACTTCATCGGAGAGGCTATGGTGTTGATGTAGAAGCCCTCCGTGATCGATGCCCCCTCCGGCGGAGCTTCGGAACAGGCCCCAAGATGGTATCTCATGGATACAGAAAGTTACGGCGGTGGAATTAGGGTTTTGGCTCCGTCTCTGATCGTTTGGGGGTACGTAGGTATATATAGGAGGAAGAAGTACGTCGATGGAGCAACAGGGGGCCCACGAGGGTGGAGGGCGCGCCTGGGGGGGTGGTAGGCGCGCCCCCCTACCTCACGGCCTCCCTGTTGGTTGCTTGACGTAGGGTCCAAGTCTCCTGGATCTTGTTCGTTCCAAAAATCACGTTCCCAAAGGTTTCATTCCGTTTGGACTCCGTTTGATATTCCTTTTCTTCAAAACCCTAAAATAGGCAAAAAACAGCAATTCTGGGATGGGCCTCCGGTTAATAGGTTAGTCCCACAAATAATATAAAAGTGGATAATAAAGCCCAATAATGTCCAAAACAGAAGATAATATATCATGGAGCAATCAAAAATTATAGATACGTTGGAGACGCATCAAGCATCCCCAAGCTTAATTCCTGCTCATCCACGACTAGGTAAATGATAAAAACAGAATTTCTGATGTGGAATGCTACTTGGCATATTTTCAATGTAATTCTTCTTAATTGTGGTATGAATATTCAGATCCAAAAGATTCAAGACAAAAGTTCAATATTGACATAAAAACAATAATACTTCAAGCATACTAACTAAGCAATTATGTCTTGTCAAAATAACATGGCCTAAGAAAATTATGCCTACAAAATCATATAGTCTGGCTATGCTCTACCTTCATAACACAAAGTATTTAAATCATGCACAACCCCGATGACAAGCCAAGCAATTGTTTCATACTTTTGACATTCTCAAACTTTTTCAATCTTCACGCAATACATGAGCGTGAGCCATGGACATAGCACTTTAGGTGGAATAGAATGGTGGTTGTGGAGAAGATAGTCTCACATCAACTAGGCGTATCAACGGGCTATGGAGATGCTCATCAATAGATATCAATGTGAGTGAGTAGGGATTGCCATGCAACAGATGCACTAGAGCTATAAGTATATGAAAGCTCAAAAAGAAACTAAGTGGGTGTGCATCCAACTTGCTTGCTCATGAAGACCTAGGGCATTTTGAGGAAGCCCGTCATTGGAATATGCAAGCCAAGTTCTATAATGAAAAATTCCCACTAGTATATGAAAGTGATAACAAAGGAGACTCTCTATCATGAAGATCATGGTGCTACTTTGAAGCACAAGTGTGGTAAAAGGATAGTAGCATTGTCCCTTCTCTATTTTTCTCTCATATATTTTTTAATTTGGGCCTTTTCTATTTTTTTATGGCCTCTTCTTTTTTTTTCGTCCGGAGTCTCAACCCGACTTGTGGGAGAATCATAGTCTCCATCATCCTTTCCTCACCGGGACAATGCTCTAATAATGATGATCATCACACTTTTATTTTCTTACAACTCAAGAATTACAACTCGATACTTAGAACAAGATATGACTCTATATGAGTGCCTCCAGCGGTGTATCGGGATATGCAATGACTCTTGAGTGACATTTATGAAAGAATTATGAACGGTGGCTTTGCCACAAATACAATGTCAACTACATGATCATGCAAATCAATATGACAATGATGGAGCGTGTCATAGTAAACAGAACGGTGGAAAGTTGCGTGGCAATATATCTCGGAATGGCTATGAAAATGCCATGATAGGTAGGTATGGTGGCTGTTTTGAGGAAGGTATATGGTGGGTGTATGATACCGGCGAAAGGTGCGCGGTATTAGAGAGGCTAGCAATGGTGGAAGGGTGAGAGTGCGTATAATCCATGAACTCAACATTAGTCATAAAGAACTCATATACTTATTCCAAAAATCTACAAGTTATCAAAGCAAAGTATTATGCGCATGCTCCTAGGGGGATAGATTGGTAGGAAAAGACCATCGCTCGTCCCCGACTGCCACTCATAAGGAAGACAATCAATAAATAAATCATGCTCTGACTTCATCACATAACGGTTCACCATACGTGCATGCTACGGGAATCACGAAATTTAACACAAGTGTTTCTCAAATTCACAACCACTCAACTAGCATGACTCTAATATCACCATCTCCATATCTCAAAACAATTATCAAGTATCAAACTTCTCATAGTATTCAACACACTCATAAGAAAATTTTATTGTTAATCTTGTATACCTAGCATATTAGGATTATTTAAGAAAATTACCATGCTATTTAAGACTCTCAAAATAATCTAAGTGAATCATGAGAGATCAAAAGTTTCTATAAAAAAAATCCACCACCGTGCTCTAAAAGATATAAGTGAAGCATTAGAGCAAAACTATATAACTCAAAAGATATAAGTGAAGCACATAGAGTATTCTAATAATTTCCGAATCATGTGTGTCTCTCTAAAAAAGGTGTGTACAGCAAGGATGATTGTGGTAAACTAAAAAG